>NC_133666.1:285928698-286228698 GCF_037893015.1 Macrotis lagotis
AGTCAGACATTTAATAATTACTTAGTTGTGTGACATTGAGCAAGTCACTTAATCCCACCGCCTTGCAAAAACCAAGAAAAATAAAAGTTAAAAATTAATTTCTTACCTTTTAACCACATATCCTCCTGAAAGGAGAAAAGAGTCTTATTCTGTGCTTCTCATATTCCCCCAGATCAGCAAGTTTAGAGGTAGCACTTTGTAAAAGAGACTTAATTTCCACATTGAAATTTTATATGAGTACATCAATAAATCAAAGTTTCCTAAATTTCCCCCATGTTCCCTTTAAATTTTTTAATGTTTTAAGCAGAGTTTCTTTAGATAACATTGCTGGAATCTATTGGTGTTTATTCTTTCAAACATGAGAAGCACTCAAGTCAGACTACAAGAAATTTCAGAGTTCTAGTGACTTTCTGCTTCTTTCTGATCTCTCCTTCCTGAT
Organism: Macrotis lagotis; assembly: GCF_037893015.1. Taxonomy (NCBI): domain Eukaryota; kingdom Metazoa; phylum Chordata; class Mammalia; order Peramelemorphia; family Peramelidae; genus Macrotis; species Macrotis lagotis. The sequence goes on from NC_133666.1 coordinate 285,929,138, forward strand.
TTCAGTCCTCTCCCACTTCCCAATTTTCCTTGTTCCACATCATTACTACTCAGTTTCCTACTACACCTGCTCCCTATCTGGGCTTGTCTCACTAAGTAGCCACCTAGATTCTACACTAATTTCTACTCTTTTCTACTCTTCCATAATCTCATCCAATTAAATCTTACTTATTCATCCATATGAGGCAACTGCTATGCAAATTTTTCATGATCTAATTTTTCTTATATAATTATAGAGCAATATGTGAAGTATCCTAAGATATTTGGTGTTTTAGGGCTAGGGAAAGATGTGAAAATATAAGGAAATGGATTAATAATGGAAAGGATTTCATGTTCTATGACAAACCAGTGGAGGAAGTATTTGGGAGAACAGTGTCAATTGTCTATAGAATTCTCACAAAGCATACCAAAATGGGAGAGGGAGAGGGGGAGGGGGAGGGGGAGGGGGAGAGGGAGAGGGAGAGGGAGAGGGAGAGGGAGAGGGAGAGGGAGAGGGAGAGGGAGAGGGAGAGGGAGAGGGAGAGGGAGAGGGAGAGGGAGAGGGAGAGGGAGAGGGAGAGGGAGAGGGAGAGGGAGAGGGAGAGGGAGAGGGAGAGGGAGAGGGAGAGGGAGAGGGAGAGGGAGAGGGGAGAGGGAGAGGGAGAGGGAGAGGGAGAGGGAGAGGGAGAGGGAGAGGGAGAGGGAGAGGGAGAGGGAGAGGGAGAGGGAGAGAGGGAGAGGGAGAGGGAGAGGGAGAGGGAGAGAGATCCTCTACTGTGATTTACTGAAGTCATAGGAAGACATGTGATGCTAGTTTCATTTCTAGTATAGAAAAAAAGTCACTTTCATCTAACACTCAATTTCCAAATTTCCTTAGAACTTTATGGATCCTGTCATAGATCTGCAATTGTCTGTCAAATATGCACCAGCATGAGCTAAACAGCCTCTCTGAGCCACTTTCACCTCATGTGGCATTGTGGGTCACTACCTTTGGTCCTTCCAGGACATGGCAATAGAATGCCCTGAGCTTAGCCAGGCTCTAAAATATTAAGAGTCTTTGTTGTCCCCAAAGACACTCAATCCAATATAAACAAGCAGACCAAACACTCGATACCTTGATTTGGACTGCCAGCTGTGCAGGAACACAACCTGAGTACAATCTGATGAAAGAGATAGCAAGTAGATGCATGCTGCTGCCCCATAAAAAGATTGGTTTGCCATGGAAGTTGCCTCATGAATGCCTAGATGTCATCTTTGGGAAAGAGAAGCACCTTTCCCTTGATAGATAGGTGGCTTACCAAGTGAAAGGACTATTGTCAATCAAAGAATTTAGAACTAGAAGGTAAATTAGAGATCATCTTGCTAGAGCACACATCAGGAACCAGGTCTTCTGACAATAATTCTCTGCCTATTCTATGAGACTGCTTTACAGGATGATTAAAATACATTTAACTCTCAATCACATAAACAATCCAAAATGAAAAATAATCTAAATGTCCTTTACAGTTGATGCACGGAAAGTTGGTTTATGCTTTCATTTGAATAAAAGTGACCTCATGTTCTAGGTAGCTAGATAGCATAGTGAATAAAGTACAAGACCTGGAATCAGAAAGACTCATCTTATTAAATTCAAATCTGACCTCAGATATTAACAGTGTGACCCTGAGCAAGTCACTTAGTATTGTATCTCAGTTTCTCATCTGTAAAATGAGTTGGAGAAGGAAATGACAAAGCACTCCAGTATCGCTTCCAAGAAACACCAAATGAAGTCACAGAGAATTGGAAATGATTGAAAAAAGACTGAACAATGTTCATGGAATTTACAACTTTCCAACAATAAAATGAAACTGAAAAGATTTGTCTCAGAAACAGCTAGAAAACTGTTGAACCTCCCTATTCTCAAATACTCCCTACCAATCACTCCATCATTTCTCAGACTGTTGCAATCTATCCATTTAATGCTGAAAAGCTTCCCTTCTCTTTCACAGCTTGCTAGCTCACACCTTCCCTCAAGCAGGAAAGTCCTCTGCTTAAAAGTCCTCCTCTAAGATGACCTGTTGGGCCACAGAAAACAAAGATCATATTTATGTCAATAAAATACTTAACCAAGTGACAATAGCAATAAGAATGTGAAAGAGCTTCCTCTCCTGAAAAGGGCCCTATCCCTTTCATTACATCACTATGTGCAATGGGGAGACAATCAAGTGTCCTTGATATAAAATCCCTTCTTTGGGATGAGTGATTACAGCAGCTGTATGAGGACAAATATATTTAGCCAGATTCTCTTTCTAGTGCCCTCCTCCCCTCGACCAAGTTAGGAACTGAGGATGGGGCACTCATCCTCTTAAGGGGACCCAATCTTTAAAGAAGAAAAGCTAGGACCCTGTTTAAAGAAGTAAATTGATTTCTATTATTCCAGATTATGACTAGGAAAAGTATAGTGTGCAATGGAGAACATGATACTCAGCCTTCAAAACTCTAGACAGGAGCTGAAGCCATTTATTACCTGTGTGTTCCTGGGCAACTGACTTTACTTTAGAGATCCCACAGTTTCCTTATCTATAAAATTCGATGACATCAAATGACAGCTCATTTACAGTTATATTTAGATAGAAAAACCTCTCTCATGCTTGGAACCATAAAGGTCAGATTGAGGTTAGGTTTAAGAGGATAGTCCATTGGGAAATAAACAAATTTGACTCAGCTCAATCAGGACAGCCCAAAGTTGTGTGGAGTGGGACTCTTTTGCCTACTTCCTGGAATTTCAGCAATCGGAAATTCAGAAATACATTTGTACAAAATAACAGAATGTTAAAAAAAACTAGAACTGGTTAGTTGTTAAGTCTATTTGTTTGAGAACTTGTAGCGAGGATGAGAAAACACAGAATTCCAAAATGTAACAGCAGAAAGGGACTTTTAAGTGCATCTAATTCAATCACCTGATTTTATAGAAAGGGACCTAAAGTTCATCCCCAAAGCTTACAAGTGGTAGGGTAAATGGTTCCAAATACTAAATATACAAAATTTCTTTTCTCAACTCACCTTCCTCCTCCAGTCTTATTTTTGGAACCCCTAATCTCTTTTATCTTCATCATTTTCTCCCCAGCTTTCTCTTCCATTGGTTACAGATTTCAGTTTAGGTACTTCAATTCAACAAACACATTAAATGTTTATTAAGTACAAAGCACTGGATTTACAAAGTCAAAGAAAACAGTCACTTCCCTCGAGAAGCTTACTTTCTACTTGGGAGGAAGGAAAAGTAATATGACAAAGACAAATAATGAATGAGTCCATGTAACATGCATTCCAGCACTCTGAGGATAGACACATACTTGGCCTGATTGTTCAAGAACAAAAACAACGGTAGACTCCTGACTGATCCTTTGGTTACTGTGATGGATACAAGAATGAATATGAAAATACATTATGGCCACTTCAGTCAAAAGTTCTCAGGGAAGCAAACACAAAGAGAAGAGGAAGCCATGTTTGAGATTCAGGCTCACAATCACCTAGATAAACATGTGTTCTCCCTGCCCTATAGATATAGCCACGATGGTGACTGAAGCTGAGACAAGCAAGATAATGCATCCAAAGCACATGTCCCATGGACTTAATCCATTACAAACATATAAGTAAAATACTGAATTATTCACAGAGGGAATGAGCACTACAATCCCCAATCTTTTCCAGATGAACAGCTGCTTATTCACAACTCCCCCACTTTGCACTTATGACATTGATTTCTTGAAAGCTGATATAAGACTTTTACATATATATTTATATTATATCTCATTTTAATGTATCAATACCAGTATTCTTGGATGCTAATTCTTTCATCCCTCCATCTTAGCCATCCCTCCTAGGTTATGTGAAAATATGAAAAATGAATATGACAAATTCTATGTCTGCACCCAAGCCATCAGTAAAAATGGCAAATAATGCCAGACCTGAGAGTAGTAAATGGATGCTATACTATAGAACTCCTTCCAAGTTGATTTTAAAATAATTAACTATTACTCTAGCAAACCATTTTTGAATTCACCTCACTATACTCTCATCTAGACCACACCTCTCCATTTTATTCAAAAAAATAGCATTAAAAACTTTCTCAAATGTCTTGTTAAATAGAAGGAAAATGTTTGTAATATTCCCTTGACTTATCAGTCAAATAATCCTGCGCCCCCACCACCAAAAAGAAAAGGAAATGAGATTAAGTGAGGAACCTTCTTTGATTTGTTTATGGAGATATGCTGATTCATTGAGATCACTACTTCCTTTCCTAGGTTTCCAATTATGACTTCAAAAACATATTTTAAGATTTTTTTTTTAGGAATTGAAATCAAGTTCACTGATCTAAATTCTTCCCTTTTTTGAAAACTAAAACACTTGTCTATCTTCAAAAAGTATGGTATCACTTCAGGAATGTGCTAGTAAATTATTAACAACCAGGTCTTTGAAAAAAATATTTTGACAGAAGATACTTTTAAGTTTAAATTTGCATTATTAATATTCTTTCATCACTTTCTTAAATCTAGGTCAGGGTTGTCCAACTTTACTTTTAAAAGTTTTTATTGGAACTGTAGACAATATATTTTGATTTGGCATTTTAGTGAGAGCTCTAAAGTAGATCAGTTTCTTTTTTCTTTTTTTTTAGGTTTTTGCAAGGCAATGGGGTTAAGTGACTTGCCCAAGGCCACACAACTAGGTAATTATTAAGTGTCTGAGGTCAGATCTGGACTCCAGGGCAGGTGCTTTATCCACTGCATCACCTAGCCACCTGATCAGCTTCTTTTACTAAAGTATTTAGTAAGCTACAAGCAGGCTGCATAAAATCTCTCTGTGGGCTTCCATATAGCTCACCAGACCTATTTTGGAGAGCCCTAACCTAGATAATCAATAAAACAATAAGGCAAGGTCTGATTTGTAGTATTTGCCAATTTCTGAGATGTTGATGCTCACAATGAAAAGTGAATAATTAACTAACTTGAATTGTTTCCAGCACATATATATCTCTTATTCTCCACAATTTCTTTTGTAGATTGTATTTTCATTGATTTCATTAAATTTTTGCCAACTAATTTTTTCTCTTTAAAATTTATTTTTAAAATTTTGAGTTTCAAAGTCCTTCCCTCCCTCCATTCTGCCCCCCACTCACTTAGAAGGCAAGCAATATCATATTAATTATACATGTAAAATTATGCAAAACATATTTCTATTTTAGCCATGTTGAAAAACAAAGCAAGAGAAATGAAGAAAATGAAAAGGTATGCTTAAATCGCTACTCAAAGTAAGCAGGGCTCACTCTAGGGGTATACAGCATTTTACATTCTGGGTCTATTGGAACTGTCTTGGATCACTATCCTGATAAGACTAAGCTTTCACAGTTGATCATTCTTAACAATATTGCTATTACTGTGTACAATTTTGTCCTGGTTCTGCTCACTTCATTTTGCATCATTTCATATATACCATTCTAGGTTTTTCTAAAATTAAACTGTTTGACCAAAGCTTATTGCTTTCAAATTTTACAATTTGTTTTGTGTTTTGTTTCTTTTCCCTCTCATGACTTTTTGTTCTAATTCTTCTTTCAAAATATGATAAATATATAACATAAATGTTATATACATATATATATATATATATATATATATATATATATATATATATAAAACCTATATTAGATTGTTCTCTGTCAAGGGGACTGGGGAGGGAAGGGAGTGGGGGGAGAAGAATATGAAACTCAAAACCTTACAGAAATGATTGCTGAAAATCATCTTTGCATGAAAAATAAACAAATTAAATTAAAAAACTATTCTGCCTGTCATTTCTTATAACACAATAGTATTCCATCACTGTCATTTACTACAACTTATTCAACCATTCCTCAGATGGGTATCTCCTAAATTCTCAATTCTTTGTCATCACAAAAGGAGCTGCTATAAATATTTTTGTACAAATAAATCCTTTTCCCTTTTCTTTGATCTCTTTGGGATAGAGTTAGTAGTGGTATTGCAAATGGTATACACAGTTTTATAAAAATCTGAACAATTCCAAATTGTTCTCCAGAGCAGTTAGACCGATTCAGAGCTCTACCTAACTTTTCCAGTATTTGAACATTTCCTTTCCTCTAAAGTGTCAGATAGTGGCTCAAAATTGTTTTAATTTGCATTTCTCTAATCAATGGTGCTTTAGAGATTATTTATATAACTATTGAACTTTGATTTGTTCTCCTGAAAATTGCTTATTCATAAGCATCCAATTTGACTATTTAGCAATGGAGAAATGGATCTTATTTCTACAGATTTGGCTCAATTCCCTATATATTTGAGAAAGAAATCTTTTATCAAAGAAGCTAACTTTAAAATTTTTTTCCCAGATTCCTGCTTCCATTCTAAATTTGACTGAATTGCTTTTCTTTGTGTAAAAAAATTAATTTTATTTAATCAAAATTATTCATTATAATTTCTCTGATCCTTACTATCTCTTGTCTGGTCATTAACTCTTTGCTAACTCATAGCTCTGACAGGTAAAAATCTTCCATGCTCACCTAATTTCCTTTTTTTTTTTTGCAAGGCAAATGGGGTTAAGTGGCTTGCCCAAGGCCACACAGCTAGGTAATTATTAAGTGTCTGAGACCAGATTTGAACCCAGGTACTCCTGACTCCAGGGCCCGTGCTTTATCCACCCCCTAATTTCCTTTTAATGTCATCCTTTATATCTAAACTACTCATTTTGATATTATTCTAGTCTACTATGTAAAATATTATATCAATAGTGGTTCAGTAATCACAGTTGTTTTTTCTTCTGGTCCCTGAAGGTATAATTCTCCTAGTGACCTGAACTCATCAAGAGCATTTAGTCACTCTTTTACTGTCTCCTTTATTTTCCAGGTTATTGATTCCCAATTAGCCATTTTTGTTCCACCCTTTATAGTCCAAAAACATTCTTCTTGAAAAACAGTAACAAAAAAAGTAGTTCTGCTGTCTCTATATTGTCCATTTTCATGATCTTATCCACCACCAAACTGACCTTTTGATTCTTTGACATTTTAAGGTATCCTCAGTTCATTCTGACATTCTTACAAGCCTTACTGTATTTCTATATTCTTCATTTGTTGTTTCTCCATTCTTTTATCTTCTGCACATATATCTTCAAGGGCCTGATATCCAAATAGATATGTATAACACCAAGATTTATTCCCCAACAGATACATGATAAAAGAATAGGGACAAACAGTTCTCAAAAGAAAAATATCACAAACCTATGGATAAATGTTCAATTGCTAATAAAAGAAAGGAAAATCAAAAGGACTCTGAGGTTTCACTTTATAAATAGCAAATTGGCAATTAATAGCAAAGTATGGAAATAATTAGTGTTGAAAGGTACACAAAAAGATATGTACAGTAATACATTGTTAATGGAGGTATGAATTGGTCCAACCATTTTGGAAAAAAATTAGATTTATGTAAAAAATTGATTAAAATGTCCATGCCTACTGACTCAGAGATTCCATTATTAATTTTATTGTCCCAAGGATGCCATTAACTGTAAGAAAGGCCCACACAAAATATTTATAGCAGATCGTTATAATAGCAAAAAAGTAAAATTTGGATGTCTATCAATTAGGGAGTGACTAAATGAGTCATGGTACATTAATGTAAAGAATATAACATACTGAAAGAAATAACAAATTTTCTTAATTCAGATAGATCTAGAAAGACAAACATGAATGGATACAAACTGAAATAAGGAGAACCAGGAAAACAATATAACAAAATAAAACAAAGTAAATTTAAGGGTTTTTGATTCTGTGTAATTATAATAGCAGAGCTTGCCCCCAAAGAAGATATATGAAAAGATACTTCTCTCTCTTTTTTTTGGAGAAGTGAGGGACTATCTATATACAGACTTTTCTATGTCAATTAAATTTGCTGGACTGTTTCATCTTTGTTTTTAAGCCTTTGATATGAAGAATGGTTCTCTGAGGCAGGAAGGAAGGGGAGGAGATTAGGAAATATGTAAAAATGAAAGATACCAATACAATCTTTTTCAAATAAAATTGAATTGGTCAAAGAGCTCTTTATATGTTAATATTGGTCTTATTAGGTAAATCTGTCTTAACTTCTTGCTTGAGGAATAGAGCAGTATTGTGCCTTCAGAATTTCATTCTTTTTTTAATTTACATTTTCTATTTATTTATGCATTATTAAAAATAGTCTTGTTGTAAGAGTAAACATAAAGCCCCATCTTCACCCACACACACACAAAAATAAAAAATTTCAGATAAAGTGAAAGAAAAAAATGTACTTCAGTCTCTGTTCTAATACCATCAGCCCTGTCTCTGTGGGAGGTGGCATCCTTTATCATCAGTCCATTAGAGAAGATACTTCCACAGTTTCTGTTGCTATAATTATAATTCCCTCCATCTATTCCTCCCCACTACCATATATTATATTTTCTCTCTCCTTTCACTCTGTCCCTCATCAAAAGTATACTATGGGGCAGCCAAGTGGCAGAGTGGAAAGAACACCAGCCCTGGGGCCAAGACACCCCAAGCTAACATCCCACCCTAGAGACCCAGCACCCACCCATCCCCATGGTCCTGGACAGGATATCCAATCCCATCACCTTGAAGAAAGTAAAAAAGAAAATGTATTATATTTGACTATTCTCTCCCATGATCTACCCTGTCCTCTATCTCCTACCTACCCCCTCCCTTCCCCCCATCCCCATTCTCCCAACCCCTTTCTCTCCTTTTTACTTCTCGATTTCTATGCCCCAATAAGTATATATGTTGTTTCCTTTCTGAGTCATTTTTTTAACATTATGTCCTTAATAAATAATGGGGTTTTTTGGAAGGGTTAAAGATTTTTTTTGAGTTTTACAATTTTTCTTCCAATCTTACCTCCCTCCCCTACCCCACCCCCCACTGAAAGCAATCTGTCAGTCTTTATTTTGTTTCCATGTTGTACATTGATCCAAATTGAGTGTGTTAAGAGAGCAATCATATTGTAGGATTCTGGTTTTTAATCCACTCTGCTATTCCTTTATGTTTTAAGGGAGAGTTCATCCCATTCACATTCGAAGTTATGATAATTTATTCTATATTGCCCTCCATGCTATCTTCCCTGTTTGTATTTCCCCCCCTTTCCCCCCTCCCTTTATCTGTATTCCCCAGTATTGTTTCTGAATATCACCCCCTTCAGTGTGTTTACCCTCCTATATCACTCTCCCCCTTTCTTTCCCCTTTCCCTTTTTCCTTCCCTTCCTTTTGTTAGTTCCCCTTTCCCCCCCCTCCCCCTCCCTTTCTCCATCCCCACTCACCTTTTCCCCTTTTAATACTTGAAAGGTTAGATGTTTTTAAGTTAAATAAGTATGTGTAAATTGACTTTAAGCCAAGTCTGATTAGAAGAAGATTCAGGTGTTTCTCATCTCCTTCTTCCCCTCTATTACCCTAGGTATTTTGTACCTCTTAATGTAATGAGATTTACCCCATTCGATCCCCTCCCTCCTCTCATCTCCTGTCTCCTTCCTTTCCCCCTTTTTAGGGAGGTAGTGTTTTTTTTAAATCATTCTATCTGAGTCATAGAAAATTTTGAGTATCCGTCACTTCTAGCTAAGTACATTCTATCTAACAGAGTTAAAATTCTTGAGAGTTATTAGAGTCTTTCTCCCAAGTGGGGTTAAAGCCAGTTACATCCCATTGGATAGAATCTCATGGATAGGTCATGAATGTCCATCACTTCTGGCTAGGTATATTCTCTCTGTTAGAGTTAAAATTCTCAACATTTATGCAAATCTTTTTCCCCATGATGGGATATAGCCAATTTCAACTTGTTGGATAGCAGTTTTTTTTTTCTTTTACCACCCCCCTCCTTGTTTTTTTACACCTTTTCATGTGTCTCTTGAACCTCCTGTTTGATGTCCAAATTTTCTATTTAGCTCTGGTTTTTTTTCATCAGGAGTTTTTGGAAGTCTTCCATTTCGTTAAATGTCCATTTTTTTTTCCCTGGAAGAGAAGGCTCATCTTTGCAGGATAGTGGATTCTTGGCTCATTCCAAGCTCCCTTGCTCTTCTAAATATCTCGTTCCAGGCCCTTCAATCCCTTAATGTTGATGCAGCCAGGTCCTGTGTAATCCTTACTGTGGCTCCTTGATATTTAAATTGTTTCTTTCTAGCTACTTGAAGGATTTTCTCTTTTATCTTATAGTTCTGGAATTTGGCCACAACATTCCTTGGTGTTTTCATTTTAGGATCTTTTTATGGAGGGGATTGATATATTCTTTCAATAACTACTTTGGGGGGCAGCTAGGTAGCACAGTGGATAAAGCACCGGCCCTGGAGTCAGGAGTACCTGGGTTCAAATTCAGTCTCAGACACTTAATAATTACCTAGCTGTGTGGCCTTGGTCAAGCCACTTAACCCCATTTGCCTTGCAAAAACCTAAAAAAAAACTACTTTGCCCCCTGGTTCCATGATATCAGGGCAATTTTCCATCACTAGATCCTATAATATTAAGTCCAGGCTTTTTTTTCTCTTCAATGTTTTCAGGAAGTCCAATAATTTTTCAGGTTTCCCCTTCTTGACCTATTCTTGAGGTCAGTGGTTTTGCTGATGAGGTATTTTACATTTTCTTCTCTTTTTTCTATTTTTTTTTATTTTGTTTGACAGGCTCTTGCTGTCTCATGAAGTCATTAGTTTCTGAAGACTCCATTCTTTTTTTAGGGAGGAGTTTTCTTCATTAACCTTTTGCAATTCCTTTTCTAATTGGTCAATTCTACTTTTGAAAGAGCTTTCCATTTGACCAATTGAGGTTTTGAGAGAATTATTTTCTTTTTGCATTTGCCCAATTAAGGATCTGAGAGATTTATTCTCATTTTGTATTTGTCCAATTGTATTTTCTAAGGATTTGTTTTCTTGTTTCAAGGTATTAATCTTCTCTTGAGTTTCTTTTGCCAAATTTTCCAATTGATTTTTAAACTCCTTCCTTAATTCTTCAAGGGAGTCTTTCTGTACTGGAGACCAGATCATATTCTCCTCAAAGGTTCCAGGTCTCTCTGAGTTGGGGTCTTTTCCTTCCAAGAATTTTTCTATGGATCCACCTTTCTGCTGACCCTTCGTCATTTTGCTAAGATATTGAGCTGGGGGGCAGGGCTGGTTCACAGAGGTTTGGTGTTGGGATTGCTAGAGGCTTTACTCACTGAGTGCAATTTCTCTGGCTGACCAGTAGGAAGTGCTGGTTGCTTTCTCTGGAGTGTCTGTGACCTTGATTGAGGCCTTCTCCCTTAGCTTAAAGAGGGGGAGGGGGTTGGAGCTATTGAATCCTTTTGCCTTCAATCAATGGTGGGCTTTATCCTGGCCTCAGTCATTCCTCTCCCTATTGTCATCAGGACTGGCTCTTCTGCTCACACACCTGTGCCTGAGGCAGAAGTAGTCTTTAATTGCTTGTTCTAAGAAGGGGCCTCAGCTGCAATGGAGGCATAGACTTAGAGTACCTCAGACAAGAGGAGTCCAGGGATGGTGTCCACAGCTCTCCTTCATGAGAACTCTCCCCCCAGTCCTGTTGGCAAGTTCCAGAGGGTCAGCACCTCTGCTCCCTAGTTGACTCAAGCTGCCCCCACCCCAGTCTGGCCCCACAGCTGATCCAGCAGGTCTATCTCTTGGGCCTTCAGACTCCCTGGCTCCAATCCAGCCACTAATCTGGCTGATCAAGGCTGATAGCCCTCTGCACCTGGACTCGCCCAGGGCTGTTGTGGATGACAAATCCTGAGGTAGATGTTCTTTCTCCTGGCTTTGCTTTCTGGGTTTTGTGGGTTGGATTTCTGTTAAGAGGTTTGTTTCATATGATAGATCAGGAGACTTTAGAACTGTGCCTGTCTTCTCTCTGCCATCTTGACCAGAAGTCTCTGAGTCATTTCTAATGAGATGAAAGCTCCCTCAACCCCCCTCACCTTCTCCCCTTGCATATCATTGCAAAATCTATTTCTTGACTCTTTTATCTGAAATATCTTACTCTATTCTACCTCTCCTTTTCCTTTCTCCCAATATATTTCCCTTTCATCCATTGACTCCATTTTTACAATATATTACACCTTCAAACTTGGCTCCCTCCTGTGCCTTGCATATATATATATATATATATATATATATATATATATATATATATGTATGTATATACATATATGTATGTATATACATATATATATGCTCCTTTTAACTGCTCTAATAAATGAGAAGGTTCATATGAGTATTATCAGTATCATCTTCTCATGCAGGAATACATGAAGTTCATCATCATTAAAATCCCTCATAATTTACTCTTCTCATCCACACTCTCTCTGTGTTTCACCTGAGTCTTGTACTTGAAGATCAAACTTTCTGCTCAGCTCTGGACATTTCAAAAGGAACATTTGAAATCCCCTTGTTTCATTGTAAGTTCATCTTTTCCCTGGAAGAGGATGTTCAGTTTTGCTGGGTACTTGATTCTTGGTTGCATTCCAAGCTCTTTTGCTTTCCAGAATATCATATTCTAAGCCCTATGAGCCCTTGATGTGGATGCTGCTAAGTCCTGTATAATCCTGACTGCAGCTTCACGATATTTGAATTGTTTTGTTCTGGCTGCTTGTAGTATTTTCCCTTTGACTTGGGTGTTCTGGAACTTGGCTATAATGATCCTGGGGGTTATCTTTTGAGATCTCTTTTAAGTAGATCAGTGGATTCTCTCAATTTCTATTTTACCTTCTGCTTCTAGGATATCAGGACAATTTTCCTGTAAAAATTCTTTAAAAATGAAGTCCAGGGGGCAGTTAGCTGGTACAGTGGATAGAGCACCAGCCCTGGAGTCAGGAGGATCTGAGCTCAAATCCAGTCTCAGACACTTAAAATTACCTAGCTGTGTGGCCTTGGGCAAGTCACTTAACCCCATTGCCTTGAAATGGGTTAAACAAAAAAAAATGAAGTCCAGGTTCTTTTCCTGATCATGACTTTCAGGTAGCCCAATAATTTATAAATTGTCTCTTCTGAATCTATTTTTCTTGATCTGCTGCTTTTTTCAATGAGATGTTTCACATTTTTCTTCTAGTTTTTCATTCTTTTGATATTGGTTTATTGTGTCTTGATTCCTTGCAAAGTCATCAGCTTCTTTTAGCTCCATTCTACATTTGAAAGCTTTGTTTTCTTCAGAGAGCTTTCTTATTATCTGCTTTTCCATCTGGCCAATTCTGCTTTTTAAGGTGTTTTTCTCCTCATTAACTATTTGAACTGCTTTTCCTTTTGACCTAACCTAGTTTTTAGTATGTTATTTTTTTCAGCATTTTTTGATTCTCCTTGACTAAGCTGTTGACTTGGTTTTCATGTTTTTCATGCATCTCTCTCATTTCTCTTCCCAATTCTTCCTCTACCTCCCTTACTTGATTTTCAATAGCCTGAGCCCAACTCCTATATTTCTTGGGAGTCTTTAGATGCAGAAGCTTGGACTTTTTTTTTATCTTCTGAGTGTATATTTTGATCCTCCATTGGATCAAAGTAATTGTCTATGGTCAGGGTACTTTTTTTCCTGTTTACTCAGTTCCCCAGCCTGAGCCTTGATTTTGGGGTGCTTCCTGAGCTTTTAAGTGTTATTGGGACACCCCCACATGAATCTCAATTCCTTCCATGTCTTATGAGAGACTTTGACTGCTCTCCTGCCTGTGCTCTAGTCTGTGGATGGCAATGCGGGCCCTCAGAGTGTGACCAGGGTCTGAATATGAAGAAAGCACAAGAGTCCTGTCCCAGGACCACAGGAGAGACCTTGACAGTGTCCCCCCACCCCCTTACCTTCTGGCCTGAGTGCTCTGGGAACAACTGCCAGTCAGCTCTGTGGGCCTGCTTTCATTTCCTGGGATCTGAGCTGCACTGAGGGCCACAGCTATACTGATGATGGAGGTTGCACTGAGGGCCACACTGGCTCCCACTCACTCTGGCAGAGGTTTCCCCACTGATCTTCCAAGTTGTGCTTTGTGTTCCCTGGGTTGCCAGGTCAGGAAACTGCTTCTGTTGCTGTGCTCCCCATGACCTAGGCATCTAGGTGCCTAGCAGGCTGTTCCCAGAAGACTGGAGCTCCTTCCTTCCAGCAGGATAATCCTGGCTATGCTGCTGCTTCCTGCAACCTCATGGAACAGAGACTTCCCATGATTTTCCAGGTTACCTTAGGCTGGAGAATTTCCTCACTGGATCTTTCCTTGGGTTCTGTCTCTCAAAATTTTAGATAGAGCCATATTTTTTAAGATTTTTGGAATATTTTTGAGAGAGCTCCTAGGAAGGCTGTTCTCATGCTGCCATCTTGGCTCTGCCCCCAGAATTTCATTCTTTAGAGTTTTCCATCCTTTCAGAGCTGACCATCCAGGATTTGAAGTCATGTAATTTCCTTTATCTGACTTCTTTGAATTCTACCCTAAATTTTATGTCAAATGACATTAACTTCACTTTCCCAAATTTAAAAATGGCATATTCCCTTCCCCAATCCCTGGTTTTCGATTAATACATTATGACCATGAGGTTGAAAGTGACTTCTTAGCACAATCCAAATCTATCTAGGATTTATCATTTTTTTGTTTGCTTTTGTTTTTGTTTTATTTTTATTTGCATTGAGGTTCCAATAGTTATTTTTAGGGTGATTGGATTAAAAAATGGAACCCTGAGAGTAATTACTAAAAGGAGTCTGATTAAAATTAATGGCATCAGAGAACATAAGGAAAGTTCTATTTAATATTCTAAATAGAGACAAAACTCCCATAATTAAGGAGGGGCTTCATTCCTAAACATAAGATTTAGGTAACTAACAGAATAGGGAAGAGGATGGAAGGCAAATTGTTCTCCAAAGCATGACATACTAGATACAGAAACTACTCAAGAAGGGTCAAAGGAATAATAGAAAAGTCATATCAGTTGGTGGTTCTCTATTAAGGCAGATGAAGCTATTTGTTTACCTGATAACAATAGAGACATCTTTTGTCTTACCAGAGCATATATCTGAAACATAATAATCCTTTCCAAAATTTACCAGAACAATTACCTATTTTTAGAGATTCACATATATACAAATGATCCTTCCAAAAAGTATTGCCAATAATTATAAAAATCTTAAGCAAGAAACTGAAGATAATTAGGGAAATGCAGGCTATGTTTTCTCTTCACTGATGGCTAGCAAAGGCAAGGGATGCAGAAGAGAAAATTTTATTTGGAAAGGGAAGAGCTGATGGAGAATAAGAATGGGAATTGGATTTCTCAGGAATGGTTTCCAGTATAGAGTTGACAGTTTCCTGCCCTGAGATAGAGTTGTTTTCAACAACCCCAGGAAAGAATCTTTGCCAGGATTCTTAAAAATTTAATCAAAGCACTTTATATTTAAAAGGCTAGGGAAAGAATAAGACTACCTAAGAGTATAATATATATGTGTGTGTGTGTGTGTGTGTGTGTGTGTGTGTGTGTGTGTGTGTGTGTGTGTGTATCCCCCAAGTTAGATACTATTGGCAGTTAGCCGCAAAGAAGGGGAATAAATAAGAGCTCAAGTCTCCTATTAATTCAAAGGGGATGAATTCCAAGAAAGGATTTAGTAGTAAAATTCATGGCCTTGAATATCTAAACTCAAATTCCCAAAGTTCAGGCAACAAACAAGGGGCACTAGCAGTGCTAATGAAGGAGGCAAATTAGACTTCACAGATATCACTGACTTGATTGAATAAAACCTATGACTAGATTATGGTTCTGAATAAATATACTTTTTCAAAGGAAAGAAGATAAATTAAATATATTAAAATTAAATATATATAAACAAGATAAATCTAAAGAGATAAATTAACATATTAAATATATATATATATATATATATATATAGAGAGAGAGAGAGAGAGAGAGGATAGGATAGCAAGCATTGCATGTTAAGATAAACTCATATGAAGAAATATAGGACTCAGAGAGTAGAGACACAATAGAGAGTATTTAGATGAATATCAAAGAAGAGAGAATCAGAAGTGACTTCATCATTGGACTATACTACAGACCACATGACCAGAAAGAGAAAATAGAGACTGGCACAGAGGTGATAAATGATTGGGAGTATTATGGGAGAAATACAATTATCCAAATCTGCTGAAGTGTTCTGTCTCTCCTTTCTTCTCCCCTCTCCTCCCCCTCCTCCCTCCTTCCCCTTCCCTCCCCCCCAATTACTATTCCTCAAACATGTCATTGTATTTCCAACCTCTCCACCTTTTCCTAGGCTATCCCTTTGCCTGCCTGGAATGCATTCCTCCTCAACCACACTCTATAGAATAGTAAAGAAGATTGATTTCCATCATCCCAGTTGCTTAAGCCACTCTCCACTTTCAAATCATTTAATGTATTTTTTTGCATTTATTTGTTGGTGAACATGCTATTTTTTTTCCAATAGAATGCAAACTCCTTGAAGGCAGGGACTATTTTGGTTTTTTTCCTTTATTCACAATACTAAACACTGGATCCCCAAATGAATGGATGAATAGTACAATTCAGTTCATAGATAGGAGTCCAGCAGAATTTTATGAAGTCCCTTTCAACTTACAAATACTAAGATTCTAAATTTATCCCAATTTTCCTGTCTTCATATAATATATAGAAATCACTCGAAAAGGTCCTTTAAAATAGTATTTTGCTAAAATGAATCAAGGCTCCAGACAGAGCTAGAATGTGTGTGTCAAGTTTGAAAATAACAATGTAAATGGGAGTCAAGGGTGAAGTCAGCTACACTCTAAGATCAGCAAAACATCTCAAATTATTTGTCTGAAAGATTTGCAATTGGCAAGACCCAAACCACATTTTTCCAAGCATCCCCCCCACCCAGCCCCTCCACCCCTCTTTACATTTTAAGCCCATGTGTATTCCAAAAAATGTAATCCATATGTCTCTGATCCATTTACACTTAACTCATCAAATTGTTGTTTTGGAAGAATTGTTTGCTGTCTATGAAGCCTTCTGAGACTGTGAGGCCTTCTAAAGGTCCCTTTAAACATCTTTTCTTAGAAACAGGAAGCTACATTTAGCCAAGGGCATTTGGTTTTGAAACTGAAAATATTGGCAGTTTGAAGGAAGTGATTCTAGGCATCAGAGCTTTGCTTCTGAACAGACTCCATTCCCCCAGAAAAGCAGACTCCAACCCCTGAAGTGTAGCTCCCAGAACCCCACTGACCACAGAAATCAAACCCAATGCTGACTTTGAAAATTCAGCCCCTTTGCCTTCCAAGTCTCCAAATATTTTTCAAGAATTTGGGGTTCCTCAGCTATAGAGACAGAAAACACAACCAAAAAAAAGGAGCATTGGGACTTCAATTTCTTGACTTCCATCTTTGTTGGTATCAATATCATCAGTTAGTTCCTGTATCCAAATCAAAGCAAGAGATCAGGGTTCCCACCTCAGGAACTGGACTTTTTCCTCAGTTCCACTTTTTATTTTCTTTAAATACACATCCTCAGCAGGGAAAAGCTCTTTTATAAACAAACCATTACATCTGATATAGTTTAATTCATCCATGTTTTTGGCTATAGCAAGAAGTTCTGTGTGTATGTGTATGTGTTTTATAATTGCTAAAAGTTCAGCTAACATCAAATCTCATGAGCAAATTGATCTATATAAATGGGATTTCACTAAAGGGGTCTGGGTTGCTCACATGTGTTTCATATTTTCTAATCATTCTGAGCTCCATACAAGGGTAAGCAGCCTGAGAAATGATGGTGGTCTCATTTCAGCATCAATTTTGATCCATTTTATTTATCAAGAATGGCAGGGTGTGGGCAGTGGGAGATAATCTCCTCCTTCCCATTTGCAGGCAATCAGCAGCTAATATTTATGGAAACCCTGTAAGTGTGTGAAGTAGATTGCCATTCCTGAAGCTGTGCACAATCTTAAATAAGCCAAAGCCCCAGTTAAAATTCATATGAAATGTGCAATTTCCCCAAGAGCTTAGTGAGAGTTCTTAGCATTTCATTGCTTTCATTTGTTCTCTCCTCTTGCAAAAAATCCATTTAACTACATCTAAATCAACAGAATAAGTGTATATAAAAATAAACTTAATAATCTATTCGATGATTTTGGATTTCATCAGTATGTGTATGCCCTTTCCTGCCTCAAATTGGAAAATTTTAATGTCTTTGCAAAGAGTATTGGTGAATTATTGTGATCAAAAAATAAAATAATCATTTGGTAGTCACCCTTCTTAATCAGTCTCTTTGAGATTAGCCAGGCTCATCTTGGTCTTCATGGAGTCCATGCTTGAAAAATATCCAGGTTAACTTTGCCCAATACCATAACTTGTACTTAACTTACATAGTCTTCAGGGAACCACCATAACTTGTATGGCACAAAAGAGTTTTACTGTAAAATAGATATTCATGTGTCATGTGTCATATATTTCTACACATATACACACAACTACATACATTACAATTTAGTCTGGTTCACAGAGTACTGGCATTAGAGTCAAGAAAATAGGTTCAGATTCAACCTCTGATTATTTACTAGCTATTAGGTGCTTCAAATATCTCCCTATGACTTACCAACTAAATAGGTAAAGAGCAATATGGGTTGGCAGAAAAAATTCCCACCCTGGGAGTTAATGCCCACTTGTAATTCCTGTATCTGTATTGATAGTTAAGTTCTCATAGACAAATCTATACCTACTTCTAATTAGGAAATATACATTTAAAACTTCAATAGTTCAAAAATTCATAATTTTATCACAGTATATATATATATAAATATAGATATAGATATAGATAGATAGATAGATAGATAGATAGATAGATAGATAGATAGATAGATAGATAGATAGATAGATAGATAGATATATGTACCCATGAGTGAAACAGACTTTCTGTGGCTTCGGTAGAGATTCTTTGAGAGTTGCTGTAGAGAAAGGAAGAAGGAAAGAAGAAATGGAGGGAAGAGGGGAGCTAAAGAAAAATGGAAGGAAGGAAGGAAGGAAGGAAGGAAGGAAGGAAGGAAGGAAGGAAGGAAGGAAGGAAGGAAAGTAACACCATTATCTATGATTATCATGTAGTCAATATTGTAATGATCTTCTCTGGGTGAGGTAATGAAAAAAGTATTGGGGTCAGAAGTCCTGAATTCACCTACTATTTCTAATATTTACTCCCTGCAGGACCTTAGGCAAGTCTCTTAATTCCTCTAGTCCCATTTCCTCCTTTGCAGAATGAGGAAGTTGGATTAGATGGCCTTCTAAGTCCTTTCCAATATCTTTAATAACCTCATGGGGGCGGCTAGGTGGCGCAGTAGATAAAGCACCAACCCTGGAGTCAGGAGTACCTAGGTTCAAATCCGGTCTCAGACACTTAATAATTACCTAGCTGTGTGGCCTTGGGCAAGTCACTTAACCCCATTTGCCTTACAAAAGAAAACCTAATAACCTCATGAATTTGTGTTCCTATGACCTTAGCTATGCTGGTCCCAGAACAAGCAACATTATAATCCATCATCAAGGATCAAAGCCTCTTCCAGGTTGGTAAATTCCCAAAACTTACACTCCTCAAACAAAGCCACCAATAACCCAAGGTCTCTTCTACACCAGAGGGAGGCACTCATGAAGGACATTTGGTGAATGACTATATATAGGTCTCTATATGTAACACATGTGTCTCATCTGCCTATGAAATTCAGGAGAATAATATTCAGTGAGAACATGTGCAATGAATTAAGAATAACCGCTACCATGAGGAAATCCACTCTGTTCTTCTGTGTCTTCTTCAGATCACATGAGCTTTTGAGGAGCAAGAGGTTCACTGGGAAAGTTGAACTGTAACTATAGGATATTATCACCCGCACTTAAAAACAAAAAAACAGGAGATGGGGGGAGGAAAAAATAGATTGTATCAAAATAGATTGTATCAACAATTGAAGGAGGAGCTAGTCATCCAAATACCAGAGCTCAGCATCATAAGTCTTGCTCCATACTGAACATCCTGGCACTTTCATAAGTTAAAACAGGGTTTACTTTAGAAGCTTAAAGGCTTCTAGCCCTTCCACCACAATATATAAACATAAGAGAAAAAAAGAAAGTGCCTTTAAAAATACAGTAGTCTTTAAATGAATTTGAAAATACCTCTCAAGTCTTTATGGATTAGATGCTACTCCAAGTGAAAACTCTTACTCTCTAGTAAACAGTTTTATTTCCAACCTACTACTCCCATTACCAAAGGGGACCCTCATTGTGGTGAGGAGACCTCAACCCCACAGAAATCTTACCATGTATGGAGTTCAGAATAATTAGAAAATATGAAACATATGTGAGCATCCCAAACCTCTTAACTTAAATCCCATTTATGAAGATTCATTTTCCCATGAGATTTAGCCATAGACACCTTCCTTAGTCAGCCTATTCCATCTTTTAAGACATATCTATATTAATAAATCAATAAAGAAAAACAGTGGGTAGCTATGTGGCACAATGGATAGAATACTGGGCCTGTAAATAGGAAGACCTGAGTTCAAATTTGACCTCAAACACTTACTACCTGTGTGGCCCTGAGAAAGTCACTTTACCCTATTTTCCTCTGTTCACTTATCTGTAAAATGAACCAGAAAAATGGCAAACCACTCCAGGATCTCTGCCTAGAAAACTCCAAATAGGGTCATGAAGAGTAGAACATGAATGAACAAAGTACATGAGCAGAGTTGCTGTCGGATAAAAAAAAAGTGTCTAGGATATCTTCCCTTCCCTTTACCTTCTGTGTCTCTTCTCTTCTCTACCCAGGTTTTCTAACTTACTACCTAGTTTCATGGGATCATAGACTTTTAAGATTGAAAAGGTCAGAAACCATCCCATATATAACATGTGGGAAAATGAAGCACAAATTTTGAGGAAGTGACTTGCCCAAAATCATACAACTCTTTGAAAGAAGGTCCAGAGATCAGATCTACTGATTCCCTATGTCATTCTTATTACTGCTCCCCTTCATTTAGCTATTTAGAGAATTTAACCAATTCATCTGAATTCAAATGCCAGTTCTGCCATTATACCATTTAGAATCTTGAGCAAGTCATTTGATCTTTGTGGCTCATTTTCCATGCCTATAAAACAAAGGGCATGTACTAAATGGTCTCAAAGTTCCCTTCCAACCGAAAAATCTATGATCATTCATGTTGATATACCAAAAAGTGAGAGCTAATGACTGTATGCAGAGAATAAATAAGCACTTTAATTATGGTCTCACTTTTTTTCCATAAACATTTATCCAGCATGGCTGAAAAACATTATATTAATGATTCCTTTCAGATAAAAGAATCATATGCTTTTAAAATATGTGTGTGTGCATATGTGTATCTGCTTTAAAGTTTTAATCTTTGGAAACTTGAATAACTTAAAACTCCTCTAAGACTGGAAGACTAGCACCTCTAGTATGAGAGTTTGCCAAAACCCTTTTCAGAGCAGCCAATATACATTTGGTATCCACTTCCTCTCACCCAACTCTCACCTGTGGCTCCTAAAAGCTGTAGCACATACACAGGGACCCCATCCTGGCAAACCAGCTCAGCAGAAGGTCTGAAAGAGGTTGAAAGTAAGTGAAAAGGCACAAACTCATGGGTGAGTTAGGGAGATGTCTACCCCAAGTATGTGAAGACTTTCTCCAGAGGAAGGAGCAAATAAGAACAATTTGTTCCAAGGGCCTTGAAGACAGCTGAAATAGGTGCTGTGGAGCTCTGAGAGCTTGGTCAGATGTTGTAGACAGTGAGGACATTCACTGTAATCTGGTCTGGCCATCCTTAGTCATGCTGACTTTTGTCTTGCCACTGGAATTCAATGACCTTGGAAGAGAGAGTGATGCTAATAACTTTTTCAACTCTATGCCCTTCAATCCAATTCACACAGAAGTCAAGACCATCAAGGATGTCTATAAATTCTCTTTAAAATATATTATACACTTATCTTCTTCAACAGAACCTACCTAGTAGAAAACTTTGTTTTGATTCAATGATGATGTTTTGTGCAATTATTATTGTACTCTGCCTCCTTACTTCCTTCAATTCTTCTTCTATAAGAAACCTTTCCTGATCCCTCTTGCTTCTGATGCCTTCTTTCTCTCATTTTCTGTCACTCTACATATAACTTATTTGTATATAACATGTTTCCCCAGTAGATTATGAGATCCTAAAGGGCAAAGATTGTGTTTTTTTACTTTCTTCAAATCTCTATTCCTAGGCACGTGATAAAAGTTTATTGGCAGTTTTCTACTTTGTTCATAGTTCAATGAATGGATCTGGGATCTTGATATTATGAGTGTATCCATGGATGCAGTCCATCAATGCCTTCTCTTCCTTTGAAGTTTTTATTCATGTCCTTTCATATATAGAGAGGATTCAAGCAATACAATGGAAGTCTCTCAAGTTTTTTTATTTAGATTATATGATTATCCCTCATTCTCTGTTACATAAATAGAATGTCTTGTTTCCTGATCACATAAAAGATAGTAAAATTTTTTTTCTTTTTCCTTTTTTTCTTTTTCTTTTTTTTTAAGGTTTTTGCAAGGCAAATGGGGTTAAGTGGCTTACCCAAGGCCACACAGCTAGGTAATTATTAAGTGTCTGAGACCAGATTTGAACCCAGGTACTCCTGACTCCAAGGCCAGTGCTTTATCCACTGCGCCACCTAGCTACCCCTAGATAGTAAAAACTTATTGAAAAAAAGAATAAACTCTAAAGTGAGGAACTGAGAAGAGATACTCTTTTTACTCTTTTGAAATGCTATTCATCCCTTCCTGAAGTAAACTCCCATCCTTCTATTCAACTAAAACTAGGAGCCCTCCTTCCCCCTTCTAATTTGCTATTTCTAATCTGTATTGAATTGAATAATCACATAATAAATTTGTTGTATTTGTTTCTAAAATAAGAGTCAATAATGGTCCAAAGTATATGAACAATTCTCAAAAGAATTGCAGAGTGTATGCAACTAAATTAAAGAATAATCTAACGATAAGACAGACAAAAATTAAAACAACCCAGAGGTTCCACCCCACACCCTACAAATTAACAAAGATAATCAAAAAACCACAAGAGTCAATATTGGAGGAGGTGTGGAATAATAGGCATACTAATACATTGTTGGTGGAGCTGTGGAATAGTACAAACATCATGGAAAGAAATTTCAGATTATTCAGACTGAATAATTAAGTTATCCTTTAAATTCAAACCCTTTTTTTTGCAAGGCAACAGGGTTAAGTGACTTGCTCAAGGTCACACAGCTAGCTAGGTAATTATTAAGCGTCTGAGGCCACATTTGAACTCAGGTCCTCCTGACTCCAGGGCCAGTGCTCTATCCTCTGTGCCACCTGGCTGCCCCCTAAATCCATACCCTTTAAACCAGAGACTCCATTACTAGACATATACCCGAAGGAAGTCATCATTAAGGAGGAGGGGAAAGTCCTTGTATACCTCATATACAATTTTAGCAGCACTTCTTGTGATAGCAAAGAATTGCAACAATGTAGATATCCATAAATTGAGGAATGGTTAAACAAATTATAATTCTTGAATAATGGACTGTTACTGTGCTAAAAGAAATGATGGATACAGAAAAGTACAAAAAGATTGGCATAAACTGATACAGAGTAAACTGAGCAAAACCAAGAAAATAGTTTGTATAAGAACAGCAATGTAAATGAAAAGAACAAACATACCATTGTTTCTCACTCAGTTGCACATTGAATACATCTCCTCTTTCTCCTTCAGCTTTTCAGCTTTCTTTTGTGTGTTATCTTTCCCAAATAGATTATAAACGCCTTGGAGACAGGACAGAAACTACTTTTCTTTTTTTTTTAATTTATATCTCCATCACATAGCACAATATCTGGTAAATAGTATGTCCTTAATAAATGTTATTGTCTATTGACACATAAAAGAAACAAAAGAGAATTTAACAAAATTATAAAGGTGAAGTAGGACTCATTGAAAAATGAGAAGACATCCCCAATTCTTGCTTTCATGGAGAAGGGAGGTCCACAAGTATTACACAGTGCACATATTTTATACTTTTTCTATTTATTCAACACTGTGACTATTTTTACCTCATCTTTTTTTTTGTCTTTAAAAATACAATTTGTTATCTGGGTTGGCTCTTTGGGAAGGGGAAGGAGAGATAAGCTGGAGATAAGTATGATAATATAAAAGACATTCCTAAAAATTTCTTTTAAAAAAAAGAATAGATTCTGAATTGAGGTACTAAGAAGTAAAGCATTAGAAAAATTAAGATGTGCAGAAAATCACCAGTTTTAAAATGCCACTGACCCTGAAGACAGGAAGACCTGGGTTCATATCTGGCCTCAGACTTAATAATTGCCTAGCTGTGTGACCTTGGGCAAGTCACTTAACCCCATTGCCTTAAATAAATAAAAAAAATTTAAGTCAACTATGAGACACTGATTTAAATCTCAATTTCAACATGATCCTAACATTGAACTTGAACTGACTCCTGAATTATACCTGCTCATTGCTTAAGGGAATTTTTAGAGGCAAGGAGAATGAAAATGATATTTTGTACTAAAATCAAGGAGAGATGTTATACATCTGAACTTGACCCCTATATTTCTCCCTACTTCATATTTGAGACTGAGCCTCAAGGTCAAACTATACAATGAATATGCAATGTGAAATCCATAGTAGGAAAATGAATTTAAGATCTATAGTCATCAAAATATCCTCACTGTTAGCAAATTTCTGCCTTAATTTGTACAATTGTTTAAGCTATAAGGAAAGTAGGACTAAGGAGAAATACCTTGAGAAAATTACAGGAAATGGCAGTTGAGTTTTCTATAACTAAGAAAAATACTTTATTTTGGTTACCTGATTTTATCATTTCTTTGTTCCTATTTTGCTATCTTCTACATATTGGTTAGTTAAATTGATTGTTTCTTTGTTGTTCAATCATTTCAGTTGTGTGAAACTCTTTCTAACCCTATCTAGGGTTTTCTTGGCAGAGCTACTGGAATGGTTTGTCATTTCCTTCTCCGGCTCATTTTTTAATTAAGGAAACAGATTAAAAAGGTTAAGAGACTTGCTCAAAGTCGAACAGCTAAAAACTGTTCAAGGACAGTTTGAACTCAATAAGAAGAAACTCCCTAACTCCACCCACTTGCCCCTTATTTTTATTTTTTTGTTAAACCTACAAAAATTATTTGCAGCTACATTTTATTTATTTGATCCTTTGGAATAAAAAGTTTTTCAGGAGTAAAACTATTCTCTCTGCTCCCCATCTTCATTCTGTTTTGTTTCATGTGCTATCATCTTCCCCACCTAAACTGCTTTTTTCCTCCCCTTCTCTCATCTATCCCTTGCCCTGTCCTTCTGCACTGAGCTCAGCTCTCATCACTTTGAAGAATCTCCAATCACTTTGAGGTTTTCTCTCCAGAAGAATCACATGTCTCCTCTTCCCTCTAGAAATCCAAGTCAATCCTTCTAAGCACAACCTCCTTTTCTAGCCTACAATTACCTTTTTTCCTTTTCTCGACTCCTCTATCCTTTCCCTATGATCTCCATACAATCTCACATTTAGTTCCTTTACAACTAATTGGTCTCATGCAAAACAATATATTCAATGACTACAACAAAATTAATAAAAATATCTCTAAAAGGATATTTAATTCTGGGCAACTGAAAAAACCAACAATGGCCCCAGAGTTTAGAAAATGAAATTTGCTTTGGCAGAGAAGCAGGCAACTACTAGAGCAGAATGTTGTATACTTTGGCAGATAAAGTTACTCAATTGAATGTTTTTGTTTAAACTGTTTTTCTTTGTTATGAGGAAGAGTTCAGCTTGGCATTGGGATGAGGCTTTTCCTGAAAATATGATGCAAAAAACAAAAAGACATCAATAAATATTTTTAAATAAAAAGTCTAAACAATGAGGTTTTTAAGAACGGGTCTCTTATTTCATGGGATTCTTGTCTGCCCTCTTACATTGAAAGTTCCTCAAGAGCAAAGACATGTGTTATATTTCTATTAGAATGTGGAACACATAACAGGTGCTCAATAAATTCTTGTCAAAGGAATGAATGACTGTTTATGGGAGGAGATGCTGGCCTGTAACAGGGTGCTTCAATGACTATAAGTGGAAGCCAAGATTGGACTTAATCTTAGAAAGAGATTTGATCTAATAACTTAAACAAGTGATTGGGACTTGAGAATACCAGAGTTCTCATACTGACTTTGCCACCAAGTCCTTCCATCACAGAAAATCAATTGTATGGTTTCCCTAATGCAGATTTTCTCGGTTCTGTGATTTAAAAATTAAAAATAAAATTGCAGTTGTATATGACTTTCTCAGCAACTGCAGTTATGAAGAATTTTCTTGTGAGGTTCATGGATTTAGAGCCTGGAAAAAACCTTTGAGGTCATCTAGTCTGACCCATTCACAATTCAGATGAGGAATCAGGAAGCAAACTAAAGCCTTCTCAATTCAATGACCTCTTCACTGTATCCAATAACCTCAATAATAATATGGTTTCATTTATAGCAACCATCCCATTAGTGACTGGACAAATCTCTCACACTGCATTCTAAAAACCTCATGATGTCTTACAATCCTCTGGGCTGCACATGACCAAGACTGATATTCTGTTTATTTGTCTTTTCCTGAGAGGAAAATGAATTCAAAGTTTACTTAAATTGTAATCAAATGAGAAAGTGTTCTGGGTCCAAAAAATAATTTCAGTCTGGATGTTTCCAGGCTCCTTAAATTTAACCATCTGGAATTATAGTTGTGATTTGTTTAAGCATTGACCTTATTTGATCTTTTTGAAATGAGTGAATGAAATCTATTTTGTCCTGAAGATGTAGTATTTTGACAGGCTATGAAGGTCAGAGTTCATGGTAGCAGAATCTCATCTCTGCTTTCCTGCCCCATCCCCTGACCCAAAAGGTTTGTCATGGAGGTAACATCAGGACTTGTTAAGAAAGTATACATAGGATTAAGTTTCATTTCTAGTGGATACAAATATTCCAGTAATAGGCAGGACTTACATGATTGGTGAATGAATGAATATTTATTAAGTTCTTACCATATACTAAGCTCAGGGGGTGCATCTGGGGGAAAAAAACAATTTCTGCTCTCAAGAATCTCATACTCTATTAGGCAAGACAAAACATATAGAACCTGTAAGTAAGGTCTGACTCAGGTCATAACCTGATAGTTTAGGTTCAAGATTAGAATGGAATAAGATGCTCACTGTACTTTTAGCAATCAGCAAGAGAAGGTGTAGCAAAGGACATTCAGAGCAAGGGGAGGGTAGTTCTGCGAGGTGACATTCTTGATTCAGCTAAGTCCAGTGTTTTCCTGTGCCAGAGTTGATCATCCTGCTAGTCTGTGGTCAGAAACCTAAGGGGACACTTCTCATAAGAGCTGTGTTTGTACTCAGGTGAATAGGAAGCTGCATCAATAGTCTGAGCCAAAAAATCATGGAAAATACCTCTTATGAAAAAATTAGTCTAACTAGTATAGAAAGGAGGTGGTGGTATTTTCATCTAGATCATAGTTTCAACAGTGTCTAACATTTCATGATCCCACTGAAGTATTTTTGGCAAAGATACTAGAATGACTTACCATTTCCTTCTCCAGTTCATTTTATAGATGAGGAAATTGAGGCAGAGTGAGGTGATTTGCCCAGGGTCCCACAGTTAGCAAGACTCTGAGACCAGTTTTGAATTCAGGAAGTCATGTCTCCTTGACTTTAGACTTGGCACTCTATCCACTTCCTACCTGACTAACTCATAACTGGTAGGGGTAGTACTTTAGTATATTGTAATTCATACCATAGTATATCCTTTGATGGTAAGGTCAAAGTTCTTCTAGAGGATTTTTCATTCCTAAATTGTTATTGGGTCATTACTGGACAACCTTGACCTTAGGCAAGTGGGTTTGACATAAAATTAACTGGAGAAGGGAAAAATTAGACCAGACAGAAAAAAAAATGGCAAGCAATGTAACACTTTCTCTGCCCCCATTTGGTATAACCATGTCCCAAATCTAAATGATCTGGTTCAAGTGACAGATGATGCTAAATCTTTGCAGTTCACAGTGGGTCTCTTAATGTGATAATGTTTTTCCTTCATCCTTTTTTTGTCTTTATTTTTATTTATTTATACATTATTAAAATATTCTTGTTGTAAGAATAAACATAATCCCACTCCCCCCACAAAAATATAAAATCTCATGACAAATAAAGTGAAAGAAAGAGAAAAAAAATGTGCTTCAGTCTGTGTTCTGATAGTATCAGCTCTGTCTCTGGGGTGGATCACATTCTTTATCATAAATCCATCAAAGAAGTTACTTCCATATTTTTCCACAGTTGCTATTGCTGATTGTAATTCCCTCTATCCATTCCTCCCCACTACCATATATTATATTTTCTCTCTCCTTTCACTCTGTCCTTCTCCAAATGTGTGCTATGGGGAATCCAAGTGGCTCAGGGGACAGAGCACCAGCCCTGGGGCCAAGAAGCCCCAAGCCTACATCCCAACTCAGAGACCCAGAAACCTCTCAGCCCCTTGGTTCCAGACAGGCCATTCAATCCCACCACCTTGCAAAAAATTAAAAAAGAAAATGTGCTATATATGACTACTTTCTCCCTCTATCACCTACATCTCCCCTCCCTGTCCCCTTCCTCTCCTTTTTCATCTAGATTTCTATACCCTATTAAGTATGTTTGTTGTTTATTCTCTGAGCCATTTCTAATGAGAATGAAGGCTCCCTCAACCCCCCTCACCTTCCCCCCTTCCATATCACTGCAAAAACTATTGCTTGACTCTTTTATCTGAAATATCTTATTCTATTCTACCTCTCCTTTCCCTTTCTCCAAATATATTTTCCTTTCATCCATTGACTCCATTTTTACAATATATTATACCTTCAAATTCAGCTCCCTCCTGTTCCTTGTCTACATATGCTCCTTATAAATTGTTCTAATAAATGAGAAGGTTCAAATGAGTATTATCAGTATCATCTTCTCATGCAGGAATACATGCAGTTCATCATCATTAAATCTCTCATAATTTACCCTTCTCATCCACCCTCTCTATGCTTCACCTGAATCCTGTACTTAAAGATCTTTCTGTACTTGAAGAAACTTTCTGTTCAGCTGTGGCTTTTTCAACAGGAACATTTGAAATTCACCTGTTTCATTGAAAGTTCACCTTTTCCCCTGGAAGAGGATGTTCAGTTTTGCTGGACAGTTGATTCTTGAGTGCATTCCAAGATCTTTTGCCTTCCAAAATATTATATTCCAAGCCCTATGAGCCCTTAAGGTAGATGCCGCTAAATCCTGTGTAATCCTGACTGTAGCTCCACAATATTTGAATTGTGTCCTTCTCACTGCTTGTAATATTTTCTCTTTGACTTAGAAGTTCTGGAACTTGGCTATAATATTCCTGGGGGTTATTTTTTTGGATCTCTTTCAGGAGGGATCTGTGAATTCTCTCAATTTCTATTTTGCCCTCTGCTTCCAGAATATCAGGGCATTTTTCCTATATTAATTCTTTAAAAATTAAGTCCAGGCTCTTTTCCTGACCCTGACTTTCATGAAGCCCAATAATTTTTAAATTGTCTCTTATGGATCTATTTTACAGGTCGGTTGTTTTTTTTTTTCCAAAGATATGTTTCACATTTTCTTCTAATTTCTCGTTCTTTTGGTGTTGAATTATTGTGTCTTGATTCCTCGCATAGTCATCAACTTCCTTTAGCTCAATTCTACATTTGAAGGATTTGTTTTCCTCAGAGAGCTTTCATATCTCCTTTTCCATTTGGCCAATTCTGCTTTTTAAGGAATTCTTCTCCTCAATAATTTTTTGAACTGTTTTATCCATTTGACCCTAAGCTGGTTTTTAACATGCAATTTTCTTCAGCATTTTTCGGGATCTCCTTGACTAAGCTGCTGACTTGGTTTTCATGTTTTTTCTGCATCTCTCTCTCTCTCTCTCTCTCTCTCTCTCTCTCTCATTTCTCTTCCCAATTTTTCCTCTATCTCCCTTATTTGATTTTCAAAATTTTTTTTGAGCTCTGAAGTAGCTTGAGCCCAACTTCTTTACATGCATAAACTTGGGCTTTCCTCATATTCTGGTTGTGTGTATTGATCCTCCATGGGACCAAGGTAATTGTCTATGGTCAGGTTCCTTTTTTTCTGTTTACTCATTTCCACAGCCTGTGCCTGGTTTGGGGGTGCTTCCTGAGCTTTTGAGTATTATTGGGGCATCCCTGGAAGGACCTCAGTTCCTTCAAAGTCTTATGAGAGGCTCTGACTGCTCTACTGCCTATGCTTTGGTCTTGTGGATGACTACAAGCTCACTCCCTCTGGGGATGTAGGATTGTGAGGAGGGTCCCTGTTCTATGGGGGCCCCAGACTGCCACCATGGTCTGAATATGGTCAAAGCCCCAGAGTCCTGTCCCAGGGACAGAGGAGAGACCTCAACAGTCTCCCTCCACCCACCTTACCTTCCGTGGGCTGAGTACTCAGGGAGCAGCTGCTGGGTGGTTCCTGCTGGGCAACTGTGGGCCTGCTTCTGTTTTCCAGGATCTGGGCTACACTGAGGTCCAGAGCCATGCTGAGGAGGGCCACATTGGCCTGAGCTTTGTGCTTGCTCTGGCAGAGATTTTCCTGCTGATCTTCCAAGTTGTACTTGGTGCTCCCTGGGGTGGCAGGTCAGGAAACTGCTTCTACTGCCAGGAGCCAGGGCTCCCAAGGACCCAAGTGTCCCAGGGCTGATCCCAGAAGGCTGAAGCTCCTTTGCTCTGGTGCACTGTCACCCCCTCCAACCAGAGCCTTCCCACAATTTTCCAGGTTACCTTGGACTGAATTGCCTCACTGGATCTTTTTGTGGGTTCTGTCTCTCAAAAATTTAGTCATAATTTTAAGGTTTTTGAAATATTTTGGAAAGACCTTCTAAGAAAGGTTGTTCTCCTGCCACCATCTTGGTTCTGCCCCCTTTTCCTTCATTCTTGAAGATCATCACAACATGCCATGGCATTCACATATTTTGGATTTGACTGAGGGAGTATGGTACAAAGTCACCAGACTTATTTTCCACTCAGGAGTCATCTGGGTCCAGTGGCCATATATGTTTCAGGATGGCTAGAGATGATCTTGAATAAGATATAATCAGAGTCAAGTGACTTGCCCAAGATCACATAGCTAGTAAGTATCAAGGATTTGAGGTTGAATTTGAACTCAGGTCCTCCTGACTCCAGGACTGATGCTCTATTCACTATACCACCTAACTGCCCAAAGTCTCCTAATGTAAAGAGGTAACAATGAGCAGGACCAGGAACATCATGGTTATAGCAGACAGAGTTCCTGCATAGACTCCAAACTGCTTCTTACATCAGGACTATTTTTAGAAAAGTAACTAAATCATTTTCCTCTTGGATGCTGCCTATTTGTATACTGGGGCTATTATCAAAGTCATTCCTCCAAATCCCATGAGGGATTCCCCAATGAGGGATTTGCAGTTCTTTACTTCTCTGGAAACCTCTGAGAAGGACTTTCTCTACTTCTGAGATTTTTTTAAAACTCTTTCTTATTAACAGAAAGCAAAAACCACTTCCCAACAATAGCACACCTTGGTCCTCTAAACTAGTGTTATCAAAATTAAAATAGAAACAGAGTTACTAATCCATACATAAGGATCTTCAAAGGTTGCAAAGCAACTCAGAAAACCATATATCAATATCATCAATGACCTGGTGGTTTTTTTATTTAGAAATTCCTCAATCATGTTTTGCCCAAGTCAGTCACTTTCAGACAACTAATTATTATAAGGTTTTTCTTATATCTGCCTGTCTACAATATAGGAACAGATTTAAAGACTTCTATGTTATGGTCCATGGATCAGCAGGGGACCCCCACAGACCCCAGCAGAATAGGTACAACATGGCTAAGTAACTAAAATAAGTTCATTTTGGCTGTTTGCTTTCTATAATCTAGAAGTTTTGTGGCCATATCTGCTAATATAGTATTAAACAAAGATTCCAGCTTCTGGGACAAGAACTCACTCCAATAAAAACTGTTGGGAAAACTGGAAGATAGCATGGAAACTGAGGGTAGACCAACATCTCACACCCCCATACCAAGATAAGGTCAAATGGGGCAGGATTTAGCCATAAAAGACAATATTATAAGTCAATTAGGAGAACAGGGAATAGTTTACCTGTCAGATCTATGAAAAGGGAAGCAGTTTATGACCAAGGACATAAAAAATTATAAAAAATAAACTGTATAATTTTGATTACACAAAATTTAAAAAGGTTTTGAATACTATGACCAAGGTCAAAAATAGTACAGTAAATTGGGAAACAATTTTACAATTAGTGTTTCTTACAAAGGATTCATTTCTAAAATACATAGAGATCTGAGTCATATTTATTTAAAAAAAGTCATTCCCCAATTGATAAATGGTCAAAGGATATGGAAAGACAATTCTCAGACAAAGAAATCAAAGCTTTCTATAGTCATATGGAAAATTACTCTAAACCATTTTTGACTAGAGAAATGCAAATGAAAACTTCTGAGATACTACCCACACCTCTCAGATTGGCCAATATGACTGGAAAGGATAATAATCAATATTGGAGGACATTTGGGAAATCTGGGACATTAATGCATTGTTGATGGAGTTGTGAACTTATCCAATATTTCTGGAGGGCAATTTGGAATTATGCCCAAAGGGTTATAAAACTGTGCAGCAATACCACTACTGGTTCTATATCCTGGAGAGATCATGAAAAGGGTAAAAATCCCACATGTGCAAAAATATTCATTGTAATGGCAAAGAATTGGAAATTGAAAGGATGTCCATCCATTGAGGAATGGCTGAACAAATTGTGAGATATATATATATATATATATATATATATATATATATATATATATGTATGTATATATATATATATATATATGCATGCAATGGAACTCTATTGTTCTATAAGAAATCACGAGAGAGGATTTCAGAAAAACCTGGAAAGGCTTGCATGAATTGATGCTGAGTGAAATGAGCAGAACCAGAAGAACATTCTTTCTCTGGATATAGATGGTATTCTCTATCACAAATCCCTTAAAATTGTCTTTGATTATTGTACTACTGAAATAAACAAGTCTATCATGGTTGATCATTACCCCATCATGATAGACTTGTTCATTTCAGTAGTACAATAATCAAAGACAATTTTAAGGAATTTGTGATAGAGAATACCATCTATATCCAGAGAAAGAACTGTGGAGTTTACATGAAGACCAAAGCTTATTATCTTCAATTTTTGAAAGGTGTATTATGTATTATGTAATTTTGTTATCTCTAATATTTTCTTTCTTCCTTTTGGATCTGATTCTTCTCTAAAAACACATTCAATATCAATCTATGTTTTAGCATGCTTACAAATGTAAAGCCTATATCAAACTGCTTTCTGTCAGAGGAAAGGGGGGAGAGGGAAAAGAAGGGAGGGAGAGAGAAAAATTATAAAATACAAATCCTTGCAAAAAATGATGGGTATAACTACAATTGTATGTAGTTGTAAAAGCAAATAAAAGTTATTTTAAAAAAAGAAAGAAAACTTATGGGATTCCATGATTAGAGTTCTTCAAGAAGAGGCTGTGAAGTCCAGACTTTTTTCCTGACCTCCAGTGCCTGGCCCACTTTGACCCTTCCCTTACTTTTCAACCTTGTTTAAGATTTTAAGATTTCTCATCTTCATGTTCATATTAAAATGTCCCATGCCTCCCCAATTTACTCTATGCTTACTTAGCTGCCTTCATGATTTACCAAAGCTTTATCAAATGTCTTGCCAAATTAAATTTTTAGCTTCAAAAGGCTACCTCTTTCAAGTTTTCCCTAATCCATTCAGTTGATAATACTATTCATCCTATTCTGTATCTCTCTAGCATTTAGTACTTTTGTAATGTGTTATATTGTGGTTATTTCTATTTATGTCAAACTATGAACTTTCCCACACACATTTCCCAGCACTCACCCTGCGGAAGTTAATGCACTCAGTTTGGCAGTTTGTCTCAGGTTGAGTCCTCCACATTGGAGCATGCATCAATTCTCATCCCATCTTTCTATATGTAGACATCCTCAAGACCCTCCATCCCATACAATCTAACCATCTACTAGAACCCTATGGTCTAAGGCCCACTTGCTATTCACCCTATTGTACTTGTTTCTAACATCCATTTTTTTGCTTCTTGCTCAGGGAGTAATAAGTAAAACAATACTACCATCAGCTAGATTGACAGCTCAGTAAATAGATACTGGGTCTGGACTCAAGAAGTCCCGAGTTCAAGTGTGACCTCAGATGCATTCTAGCTGTGTGATCCTCACTTAACCCTGTTTGATTCAGTTTCCTCATTTATAAAATGAGCTGGAGAAGGAAATGGAAAACCACTCCAATCTTTGCCAAGAAAATTCCATGAATAATATTGGAGTGCTATGGGATCACAAAGAATCATGAATGACTGAACAGCAACCACCATCAAAACTGGAAATGGAATGACAATGCCTTCACTCACAATTACTGTGGTTAACTAAACCAAAGCTCCTTTTCCTGGTCAACCTTCTCCCATATATGTGAGAATTCTTAATAGAAAATAAGTTTTTTGAGGGCAGAGAATTTCATCTTTATGCTCTGAATGATGAATATTCAAAGATAATGGACACTTAATAAATGCATTAATAAATAAATTTCTGAAGACAGGAATCTTATTTTACCTAATCTTGAAATTCCCTCCATATCCTCTTAGCAAAGTGCTTTGCATACAGTAGGGGGTTTAACATTTGATGAATAAAGGAAGATTGAATGATCATTTGTTAGATATATTGCAAAGGGAACTCCTATTTCAATACAAGTTGAATTGGTTGATCTCTAAAATCTCTTTCATCTCTGAAAATCTGTGATTCTGAAATTCTGCTTGTCAATATGCAAGGCTGGACTTCTAATGTATATACATATACATATATATGTATGTTTGTATATACATATATATATATATATATATGGGGGTGCATATTTTTATGCTTCTCAGTCCAAAAAATACTCCTTACCAGTAAGGTACATGAATTTTATTGTGAATATGATCTGAGATGTCTATTTTGACTCCTCAGGGATCTTTTGTGCTTCCTTGTAAGCAGATGAGGTCTCCTGAATAAAAATGGCCTTGGGGTTAAGTAGGCATAATAGTTATAGGTCCCAAACACAATATAGACCCCAAAGTTAGGGACAAAGAGAGAAAACATCACTTTAACTTGGGAATTACAAAAATTCATGGATAATAGCTGAGAAAAAGCATAAACAGAAATCACATAGAAAGCAAACCCCTAAAAATGATTTACAAAGATATTGCTTTTGAAATAAGAATATATTACATATCTCATCACATTGCCACTAGTCTAAATGTAAATACATGTAATATAAGCTATAATCTTTAA
This sequence comes from Macrotis lagotis, assembly GCF_037893015.1. Taxonomy (NCBI): domain Eukaryota; kingdom Metazoa; phylum Chordata; class Mammalia; order Peramelemorphia; family Peramelidae; genus Macrotis; species Macrotis lagotis. The sequence goes on from NC_133666.1 coordinate 285,964,592, forward strand.
ATTATCATAAATTAATGATAGATACAAATGAAAGAATAACAGCTCTCTTGGAATACAAAAAAGAAAAGTTAAAGAAATGAAAATAGTCATTTTTATTACTGTCTAGAGAAGTTCCTTTCATTCTGATGTCATGTGTTGAGTTAGAAATAAGAGAGGGAAAGGATTATGCTCTCACTAAACCATAGTAGCTTAATAAACAAATTTGCTTAATTTGGATTTCCTTTGAGTATCAAAGCCTAGTTCTTTTTGTAAGAATTCTTTTGATTTCTAATTTGATCTCCTAGGTGGGCCTACCAAACAGGAAAGCAGGATCCAGTGCAAAAGATTGATCCTGATTCTCAGACTAAGGACGTTAATACGCACATTTGAATTCATGAGTTCATGTGAATTGATTCTCCAGAATCTGATCACAATTGGAGAAAAATACAATTGAAGAAAGAGGGGAAAAAAGCTCTTGAATATGCAAAGATGACCCACAGTGACCCCATTAAGGGACAACACTTCTCAGAGAACCAGCCAGAGAAGGCAGCCAGGCTTAACCAAAACAAGGTATGGACAAGGAGAAAATCACTGAAGTTAGCTGTGCATCTTCTACTTTTAGAAAAAAGATGACCATTCTCTTGTTACACCTAACATCCATGATGCAGATCCAAGAAGGCCTATATGACCACAACAAGGAATTCTGAAGAGCTGTTTGAACAGGATTTTTATTTACAGTCTTCCTTCTATTTCTAGTGATTAATAGCACTCCTGACTGGACATCTCTGGAGTAATGATATAAAGATATAGATTTAAAGCTAGATGAGGCTTCTGAGGTCAACATGCTCAACTCATTCATTTTACAGATGAGGAAATTGAATCTCACAGAGAGGAAGGGTCTTGTCCAAGGTCATAGAGGTAAGTAAGGAGCAGAGCTGGAATCAAACCCAGGTGCACAGTCTCACTCCCCTATTCTGTCTCCTCTCTGTCAGGAGAGTTCAGTAAAAGCTATTGGTATGTCATGGAAATTTTAAATATCTTCTCAAAATCAAATCTTACAGGCCAAATTACATTTCCCCCCTCCACTCTTATTTTTCTCTAATTCTTTTGGCTTCTAAAGAAACCAAGACTCTCATCCAACCCATTTAGATGGTATTATTAGTTGCTGTGGAGATGATTTCATCATAATGAATAGATTTTTTTTTACTTCAGGAAAGGAAAAAGTAACAGGAGAGGATAGATTTTTGAAACAACAAAGCTCTTCTTTAAAGATTTTTGAAACCCCATTAAAGAAAAAGAGAAAAATAGGAATTGAATTAAGTAGAGTATTAAGTATTAAGTATTAATAAGAATTGCTCTGAAAGGCAACTTTCCTAAAAGTCTCAAAGCAATGGTAACCTTATGTAAAAACCTCAGTCATAACTGGGTTTTCCATAGCACCTTGGAGTAGACAGCTATCTGTCTTAATGAGAGAAATCTAAAGGCCCTCCCCCAAAAATGATTTGCTCTGATGATGTCTCCTCTATGGTCTCCTCCACTGCTTACTCCTCTAGGTTAATGCAATAGAAACTAATTTAAAAACACCATTATCCAAGAGAGTTAATGCCTTAAGATATTATCAGCCATAAAGCAATTTGAGCAAAAGTGTTCATCTTATTATCATCAGTTACTAGCATCTAGGAGAAGTAAAATTTGATGGGAAAGAATTGGAGAAGCTACAATGAATGGAAGCTACAAAGAGGAAAATTTAGGTTTAATGTTAAGAAAAACTTCATAAGGTTTAGAACTGTCCAAAAAGGGAATTAATCCTCTGCCTCACTGGAGGTTGCTGAGAAGGTAATCACTTGTTGGGTATGTTAAAACAGAAATTTTGCTAAGAGCAGAGAAAGGTGCAAGCAAACAGATATAGATAGCTATCAAACACACACAATGAAAGCTTCATGAAGTAAAGCTTTGTCTCAAGCAAAAAAATCATTTTGCTTCTTCAGGGTTTTTAAAATAAGTTTGAGTTTTTAAAATCATGTAGTCCAAAGAGATCCCTTTGGTCATATTCAAATACTAAATATCATACAAAATACTCTCTGAACAACCCAATTTATTTATAGTCTGAAATATATTAGCTTACTATTATTGCAGTTTTAAAATCAACCGCTGAAGTCTTCCTCTAATACCTTAATTGTGGTACACAGCTGAACCACATTAAGAGTTCTTAATAATTATGTCCTACAAAGTCCCCCATAACAAGAAAATTCTGGAGTATAGATCTGACCATAGGACAAGGACCAATTGCCATTTTTGTCTTTGAATCTTCAGTGCATACCACATTTATCTTACACATAGCAAGTCTTTATTATGTGTCTAGAATTTTTTAAGTTTTTAAATTTTACTGATTTTATTTTAATTTATGAAATAGAATTAGCATTTCCATAACATACTAGTATTTTTTAAAGATGACTGCACATGAAACTGCAAATTTATTATGCATAATTTGCTATTTCTTTAAAGTACATAATAAAGTTATCATGAATTTTTTTCTTCCCTCCCCTTCTACCCCAATGGAATTAGCTCAGATGACCAGAAAAATTCATTAACAAGTTTGTAATAGGATGATGAAAAAGCAATCAAAAACTTTTTGCCAAATCATAATGGAGCCAAATAGGGGAGGAAAAATACTTATGAAACAACTGGTCATTGAAATATTAAAAAGTTATATTTTTAACAGTGATTGGTTTAATTTATAGTAGAAACATGCTAGCTGGAGCCAGAAGATCTGGCTCTAACCCTAGTCCTAACCAATAAATTGACTTTGTAACCTTACATCAGTCATTTTGTCTCTTTAAACCTCAATTTCCTCATCTGTAAAAGGGGCAAATTGAATTACATACTCTCAAATTTGGAAGGTTACTTCTAATCTAATACTCTATTACATCATATTACAGAATCACTATAGTCTAAACCTAATGAATAAAGAACTGTAAACAGCAACTGATGTTTTTCCCCAAGGTACCAAAATTTAAAGAATACTGACAATACATATAATTCCTTTCACAAAGAGAGACAACTAGACTCATTAATTTTTTAGAAAGAATAATTCACCCAAGTGAGCTCCTTTTTGGCCTAGTCTTACATTGCTCTCTTCCCAGGGTAGTAGCCTCCTTAGCAATGACCTCTGGAGAAACAATCTTAGGGTATGTCCTTTCTGCATCTACCTCTGAGAATGTTGTAAAGTTTGCCCTACACAGTAGACTTTCTGAGGTCTACTTGGTATGAAAAGAATTCTTAACTCTTCAAAGGAAAATATATTGATATCTATTTTTATATTACCATAATTTCTTAATATATCCTTCTCCCCTCCCCTACCAAGATTTGCTATTCTTCTAAGAATATATTTTAAATTGCTTAAGAATCATTTCTCCTTTTGTATGCTTTGTTATAGGGGAAGTTTTGATACTATGTATTTTTCTTTGAAGAATTAAAGTACTTTCTATACCAAGTGGGTCTCAAAGTCCACTAATGAGCACAAATACCAAAAAAAGTCAATGACAATAATAAAGGTCTCCTATACTTTAAATTATTTCTGATAGCATTTTTTGTAATAGCAAAGAATTAGAAGCAAAGTAGATGACCACCATCAGCTGAGGAATAGCTAAATAAATTGTGGTACATAAAATTACAGAAATACTAATGTGCTATAAGAAAAGATGAACATGGTGAATTTGGAGAAGCATGGGAAGATATGTGAATTGATGCAAAGTGAAGTAAGTAAGACCAGGAAGCCAATATCTATAATAAGTGTAACAATGCAAAGAATGACCAAGAAACTTAAAACTAAATGCTGTAAAATAGTAATAAACTTAAAACATTTTTTATGTATGGAAGAAAATGAAAGGAAAGCTAGAAATAATTACACAATTAAGACAACTTTGAAAGTTACATGTTGAATTTATTACATATTTTAAGAGTAAAGCAATCTGTACTTAATAGAGATTATTAGTTTCATATATGATTCTCTTTTTCTATTCAACTATGCATATGGAAATGTCCATTTTATTTCAGTGTTTAGTTGAGAAGTTTTTAAAACTTAAGAAATTTTAATGTCTGACTACAAAGAAATGAAAAGTCACTTCCCCTTGATATTTGCAGAAGTAAAGGAGGACTGGAGATATAAATTGAATAAGGACTTACTATGTGCTAGACACTGATACTGTAGATAATACCAGGGGTTTTTAATATGTTGTTAAGTTTTGCTGAACTCTTTTAAATATATATATACATATATATATACATATATATATGTATATATATATATATATATATATATATATATATAGAGAGAGAGAGAGAGAGAGAGAGAGAGAGAGAGAACTGCTCTCTGGGAAGGAAGAGTGTGCAAATTATTGAGAAATATAGAGAACTTAAAAATAAAGTTTTCAATGATATTTGTTAAAAAGAAATACTTTAATGAATCACAGATCATCTTAAGAATAGTAATTCTTTCATTTTTTAATCTCTGTATCCCAGAAATTTAATACAAAAGCAAGTGTTTAATAAATGTTTGCAGAATTGAATGAAATATTAGAACATGATTAGTTCTACTAGAAAGTGTAAATGATCATGCTACCTAGAACATAAAAGCATTTCACTGAATATAAGTAATATTTGCTCAGTGTGATGGTCAGAATGCAAAGCTAGGAATCAAAAGTCCTTGGTTCTATGCTTGCTTCTTCCAGTTGTGCTTGCCTTCATTTCACTGGCCCTCAATATCTTTAAGCGTAAAATTGGAATGATTTAAATAGTCCCTAAGTTTCATCTATGTTTCCAATGATATTATTCAAGTTCAGATCCTTGAGGCCACAGACTGTTTCTTTCTGTCTGAACTTGTATTACCAGCTCTTAAAGATACATAGTAAGCCTGGCCATCGTAAAGGCTTAATGTTGTTGACTGATCAACAGGCTCCATAGTGTTCGGTGAAAGCCAAATGAAAAGCTAAATCTGTCTTGCATTAAAAAAAAAAAAAGACACATTGTCCAGAACAAGGAAGAAGATAATTCTTCAATCTTCCGCTGCCATGAGAACACATCTGGAGCATGTGTTATGTTCAATTCTGGGAGCAACGTTTAAGAAGGACATAATCAAGCTGGAGGGTATCCAGAAGGGGTCAAAAAAGATGATAAGCATGGTGAGAGGATTGGAGAAGGACAACCAGCTAAGTAACAAGTCTTTATTAAGTGCCAGACACTGTGATGAACATACCATACATGGGTGTTGGCTGAAGAGATTGGAGCTGTCTAACGTGAGGAAGACTGGAGGGAGATGAAGGTTGTGATATTTTTTGGATTATATTCGGCAATACAACTGCACAATAATACTCTGCTATTGCTGCTCAAAACCACAGCTCCACAGAAAGGGGAAGAATGAATGAAAATCCTCTGAGTGACCAGATATCTGGAAAATATGTAGCAGACATATTTTTTGAGATCCTCAGAGGAAAGGTATCACGAAACAAAAATAATTCAATACTTTTTTTTTTCCATGAAGAAGGAAGATCAACACAGCACACGTGCAAATGCTGAGAAGCAGCCAAATCAGTCCTCCTACATCTGGTTAGGCCAAAATTTGAGAGGCAGATTTTATCTCCATCAGTGAATCAAAAGAGATTTTTCTTTGCCCCACAGATAACGTACAGATCCATCTGACACCTTGGAGCACCTTAAACAGAAGGAAGTCTTTCTCTGAAAACTTCAACCTGCTATTAATCTCCTACAACCCACGTCTGGAGAAATCTGTGCTTTATGCTAACCATTCAAGGAAAACACTTACTGAAGAAGTTTCCTCCTCACTGTGGTCTTGGCAATTGACTCTAGTTGCTATAACAAAACTCAATGTTTGAATGTGTTAGGGAGCACATGGGATATAGTTAAGAAGAGGGACCAGGAAGGAGCAAGCCTCTCATCAAACTTGAGTTTCCTTATAAACATATGGAGCAAAATAACAGCTTTGCCCCCAAGGGCAATTTGCTCTACTTCCAATGACAATGACTGACCAGACCTGGTGTGTAAACCCATTTTGGCAAGAAGTTTTCCACTTAGAGCAGCTGGTTCTGAGTCTTGCCTTACAAAACACAGATCCAGAACTTCAGACAAGGAAATGAAGGGACTGGAAAAATCTAACATTGGTATGCTGGCCCCTGAAACACATTGAGACCAGACATACTAAAGCTTCTCTTTGGTTCTTTAGAGGTCATCTTCATCAGGCTCATTCTATCTACTTAACTAGAGCCTAAATCTCTCCCCTTCTTCCTATGCCAGTCCCTGTTCTTTAGAAGTTTTAATTTACATCCACCAACTATTTCTCTTAGACTTATCTTCTACATAGACAGAACAGAAAATCATTCCTGCAATGGGACTGAGGAGTCTGGAGAAACTATGCATGCCCACCAAACAGCCTTGTCCTTGTGTTCATATCCAACCTTACTAACTAGACTCTGGACAAGTCACTTAATCTTGTTTACCTCAATTTCCTCATCTGTAAAAATGAATTGGAGAAGGAATCCCCTGCAATATCTTTGCCAAGAAAAACGCCAAATGGAGTCACAAAGGGTCAGACATGATTGAAAGGACTGAGCCACAAAAATAGTTTTTCATATTTATCCCTAACAAATTCCATGATTTATCTCATAAGTTTAGACTGCTGCAAAAGTTTTGGGGACCTAATTCTGTATATACCTCCCAGCTTCAAGAAGATCTATATAGACAAAATATGCCTTCCTCTAAGTTATTGATAAGAATGCTAAAATACAGTCATATGAACAGAGTCAACTAGCACACTATGAAACACTTTGTTCTAGGTTGACATTGATCTATTAAATATCCTCTTCCTAGAAGCATGGAAAGAACCTCAGAATTGGAGTCAGAAGACTTAGGGATGAAACTCCTGACTCTGCCCACTATTAGCTATGTGACCTTGGTTAAATCCTTTCACTGATCTGAATCATAATTCCTTCATCTGTAAAGTGAAAGGGTTGTACAATAATTTTTTTCTGAAGTTCTTTCCAGTGCTAATATTCCAGAATTTTGTGATTATGAACTTGCCAATTTCTGATCTGTAAAACTCTTGTTTGTCCCTCTAAAAAAGTGAGTTTTGATCAAAGATCCAACAGAAATTCAAATATGTCAACTCTACCACATTGCCCTGATCCTGTAAGTATGGTAACCCAGTCAAAAAGGAAAGGAAATGGTGTTTGACTCATATAATTTGATCCTAAGGCAACCTTGATTACTTCATAGCTACAGCTCCTTATCTATGGGACTCACAAAGCCCTTGGAAGCTTTCAGCTATATTATATACCTTGTGGGTATAGGACAACAGGAGTTCCAATTGTGTATAGATTGGACCTGATGGTCACTTACCAACTCACAAATGCTTTTAAATCATCTTAGAAAGCACTTCAACCTTTTTTGAGACAGAAAGTGTCAATTTTTCTGAGATGTTACATTACCTTAGTACACTCAGTAGCACACCTTTGTTCTTAGATATTTTTCTTTTTTCATTTAGAATTTGAAAACCGTTATGCTTGAAAAAGAAAACAGGAGCAAAAAAGGAATTGAGTTGTTCCACATTCTTTTCAGTGTCCATTTTTATCATCCCATCTCTCTCTAAGGACCGCTTCTATTCTCCTTTGTTCTTCTTGCTTCAAGCAAAGGGAAAAGGACTCTTTCAAAGCATGTAATGATTCAAAAATCTCAGATAATTGTAGGCTTTTTGACACCATAATTCTAGTTCTGGCCACTTTTTTGTACCCATTCTCAGACATGTGCCCTCGCTTGCATCCTTCTTGCATCCATCACTTGCATCCAACTACTATTTTTTTTTAACAGAGTAGAGTCTTATAGAGTCAGTATAGGTTGAACTTGGAGTCAAGAAGACTCAACTCGAGAAGCATCCTGGGCAGTCTTATAAGCATGGATCAAGTATATTGGATACATATATTGGAAAGTATATTGGCATAGTGTATTGGAAAGAGTATTGGCTCCAAAGACAGAGGACCAATGAAAATCCTGCCACTAATAATATAAACTGAAGAAGAGTTGTCAACTTACATTTGTAAAGGGAGTTTCATGACAATAAAACTACACATCTAGATCCCAAAAAAAAGTTTTATAGAAAAACAAAACTGGTTGAACTATGTACATTAATCTCTAACCTATCTCACCTACCAGTAGCCAGAGATAGTCTAATCAGTATTTCTATACTATATAATAAAAATCTACTTGATAGTAGCTAACTGAATGGCTGAATTCCTATCACTAAGAAGATATCAGCCTCACAAAGAGTCAACCCCCAAGCCCAGGATGCATTCCTTCTTCACTACTACCTCTAAGAAACCTTAACAAGGCTTAACTTCTCTAAGAAACTTTCCTTATCTCCACATTTGTTAATGTTCCCTCATCAAATTACCTTATTATCACTGCTGCTGTTGTTAAGTTATAGGTCTATTACATTTAACTACTTACCCATATTATCTACTGGGAGAATGCAGACTTCTTAAGATCAAAACTATGACTTTGTAATTTTTAATCTCTTTAATGTCTGTTGAATTAAATTGACTTAAAGGGGCAGTTAGGTGGCACAGTGGATAGAGCACTGGCCCTGGAGTCAGGAGGACCTGGGTTCAAACTGGTTTCAGATACTTAATACTTAACTTGTGACCTTGGGCAAGTCATTTAACCCCATTTCCTTGTGAAAACTAAAACAAAAATTAAATTGACTTATTTCAACATTTTTTACTCCCATAGTTTTAATTCTAGTTAAATAAATGAAAATGTAGAGCGAGCTATTATGTAGAATATGGTGCTCAGTGAAAATAGATATATACACTGGCCTCTTGCTGAAAGATATTTCATTTTACTGAGATGGCATAGCAACTCCTAAATGGTCCCCATTTATCTTATTATGAGTTGTTTCAAAGAGTCACTGAACATAACAATTTCTCGTGGAGGAATCTATCCCTTTCATTTGGTTTTAAGAACAATTTAAATAACCCTCTCTTGGCATAATCCTATGGACTTGCAGCAAAGAAGGCAGGCATGATTTCTTCCTTTTCCACTCCCAGCAGCAATGATAAGTACAACCTGAGCAAATGGCAGTGAGAACGGTTGCTTGCCTAAGTGAAGCCAAGTCAGTACTTCATGTTCCTAGTTGCCTCTTCTTTCTTGTGGGTCTTTTCTTAAGTTTAGATCACTGAAGATCCTGAGAAATAGATGTTTCTATACCTAATATTAAACTCATGAATTTGAGAAATTAGGAGTTTCTTAGTTGGGAGATGATTCCTGCAACTATTTGTGTGTGTGTGTGTGTATTTCTATACATTTCATAGAGAGATGGAGACATATAGATTATATTGATTGATTGTAAATTGTTAGGTGATGGAGATGGAGGGGGATAAAAGTGAAGAGACAGATGTTCTTGGAGAAGATAACTACTGGCTAAATCATCTTAGACTGAAAAGGAATAAAGAATCATGCCTACAGCTTCAGATCCTGGCCAGAGGATCTGAATCTGTCAGTTGCTTAGAAAGTACAGATCCAAGGTGAATGCCAAGTATAGTGAAGCAATCTAATCTAACAATGTTGTTTTTAACTCTAGGAGAGTATAAAAGATATTATTGTCTTATATATGTTTTAAATATTTGTTAATATGAGCTTATAAGTGTCTTGGGTTTAAGGGCTCCTTTAACCACTTTTGGGGACATATTCTTGATTTACACCATAATTAAACTTTGAGAGACTTTCTATTCTCTAATGAGAATATAATGAGTTACAGAGAAGAGAAAAATCTTCAGCTCATATTTCCTCAGAACTGAATCCAATCTATATGAATTCCAAGCCAGAGCTCTTTATAGGAAGAGTTTCCCCTATCTAAGACCATGGACAGTTTTTTAAGGCATTAGCACCCACTAAACAAATTAGAATATATTACTTTAGAAGTGCCCCTCACTTGGTTGTAGATAATATGAGAAATAACAAAAAATATGAAAAGGTACTAAAAACTTTAACTTCATCATTTTATTAAAAAGCTGATTCTATTCCATCTTTCCAGCTGGCTCAAATCCATCTTCCTTTATGAAATTTTATCCAATTAATTACCAGAGTCAATTAGATTATAGCTCACCATTAAAAAAAATGAAGCAGTGGCTCCTTCCTCACCCTCCATACCTTTTCTTATAACCTAAACAAGAAACTAAAAGGAAGAAAGAGTGTGAATAAAGGATTTGACTTTCTTAAAATTAAAAGTCATAGAGGACAGGAACTATTTCTCATGTATTTACAGTACAGTCCTAACACATTGTGAGAATTTAATAAATACTAAGTTGACTCCAATAAATTCTAAGTCATTTTCATCTCCAAGGTTAAGGAGCAAATAGAGGAAATTAATATGTGTGGTTATCCTCTATGTCTAGACCTTCCGAGTGTAATAGGGTTTACTAAATGCAAAAAGATAGTACTTATTTGTGTTTAACATATTCATTCCTAAAACAAGTATATTTGGTTGAATGTTTAATATTACTGAACCCATCTCTTCAAGTCTGATGTGAACAACTTAGTAGTGGTAGAAGAACACTTCCATTCCTCTGTCACAGAACAAAAAATCCTTCAAATGACAGGGGAATGGGTCAGCAGTATTTTTTCCAGAATAATAAAAACAATTGATGTTTATATGGTTCTTAATGGTACAGAGAAGTTATGTACAGAGAATATATATGGTTCTTAATGGTACTGAGAAGCTAAGTACCCGTTTGATTCTAACAGAGTCCAGGAGATAGCTAATTAATTAACCCCATTTTACAGATAAGTAAATTGAACCTTGAAGAAAAGATGTGACTTAACACGTTCACATACTCCAGTTTTGCTTGACTCCTTGTACACTACACCACACAATCTCCCAAGAAGTGTATTCTACTCCTACCTTGTTTGACTATAGAGAATTAAATTACTTGCCCAGGATTAACCAAGCTAGAATGTGAGGTTGGGTTAGATCCTAGGTGTAAAAAAAACTCCAAGTATAAAATTCTTTCCACTACACTCTAATGCCTCTCATAATGCCAACCATTTGAGAAACCTAAACCTTTTAAAACCAGTTCTGTGTTTTTGTTGTTTTCTCATTATAACCAATTTTAGAGGACAAAATCAAGCAAAAGTTCATGGAGTAGAGGAAAAGAGAAAAGGAAAAGGAGGGGAAAGGGAAGAAAAAGGAGAGTTTTTTAAAATGACCACACTGTTCTTAACTTTAGATCTCTTTGTCAATTCTACTGAAGTCTAAGGATCCCTTCTGAAAATAATGTTTTTAATTAATTGAAGATAATACTAAATTTCAATTAGATATATATGTATAGAAATATATATATATATATATATATTAAGTATATACATTTTTTCCCATCCAAATTCATTGACACCTGAAATCCTATGTGTATAGGTCCATTGAATCCAAGTTAAGAACCACTGATCTAGAGCAAAAAAGAATGTCTGATGTTCCCTTGCTACATTTGTCAGACTCTCTAGGACAACTAAAATTTGAACTCCCAAAATGTTAAAAGACTTTAGAAAATATGCCTATTTATGCCTCATCATTTAATTATAAAACATGTTGTTGATGGAGGGTTTTAACACACACATACACACACACACACAATAGAAAAAAATCTTTGCTTTGAAATCCTCTGGGATGCTATTCACTTATCCCCCTCTCCAATCCAGATGCTTTGCTAATTCTATTGTTTTGGATTTATTAAACCCATAGGCTCAACCATTTATTCACTGTCTGCCTCCTACATCAGGGGAACAACTTTGGGGGGAAAATCTGGACAGACTGGCTTGGTAATTTCAACTGTAGCATTCCAGAGGATCAAGAACAGTATCTCATAAATCACAAAATTTTCAGTGAGTGAATGCTAAGGGACCTGGAGAGATTAGTTAGTGTCCACTGCCCTAGAGGATGTGATCAAAATCATATATCCATTTAATCTTAGGACCTATAAGAAAGATTCTCTATAATGTTCTTCAGTCATGCATTTCAAGGAATTGACCCCAAAATGTCATCTTCAAGGTAGATCCAACCATTCCACCTTTCTGATTTCTCACTAGACAGGAACTTGCTTTTCCTGAGTTTCCATGAATTTTAAACTAATTTATATATTCCTCTAATTGATCTTTTTAGAGGAAAATGATGGACCCAAGTATTGAAGCCTTTGTGAAGACCTTTTAAGCTACTCCCAAAATCGATAGGCCATTTCTAGAAGTCTGAAAGTCCCCTGAAAGCAGACACGTTTCTTATTTGTATTTATACACATAGACACACACACACACACAAACACATACATATTCACACAAGCATACTGCTTTGAACATAATAGGTAAGCATTTAATATACAGTTACTATTGTGAGTTGTTTATCCAGCTTTCAAAAGGAGGAAAAAAATGTCTTTTACTTATGCTCATGAGAGTAAGAAGCAACTAGATGGTGTGGTAAACAGAGCACTGGCCTTGGAGCCTATGGGAGTTTGAATCCAGCCTCAGACATTTGACACTTATTAGCTATGTAACCTTGGGTAAGTCATTTAACCCTGATTGCCTCATATCCAGGACCATCTCCAATCATCCTGATTCATATCTGATCACTGGATCCAGATGGTTCTGGAGGAGAAAGTGAGGCTGGTGACTTAGCACACATCCCCTCACTCAAATCCAATTAATGTGCTTGCCATGGCATCACCTCCTGATGTCATGGTCTTCATAGTGAATGAAGGAGAAACATCATCATCATGAAAATAAGTATGTATATGTGCAATATATATATATATATATATATATATATATGTACATATATATATATATATTTATATATCCCACACAAGGTAAAATAACAGTTGGATGGGTCTATTCTAATCCTTTCTACTGTTGGAGGAATTCCTGGGTGGGTAATAATAGCTACAGAATATATCTTAATATGTATTTTAGGTTTTTCTTTTCTGCTACTTTTCAACTTCACAGAACATGATGCCCATGAGCCAGGTAGCCCTTAGGGCTCCCCTCCACTTTCTAGCTTCCTTAAGTGTATTGTCTCAGGCCATCAGATTGTCCTTGAGAGCAGTGACTCTCATTCTTATTTGTATCCTCATCATTTAGAATCGTTTCTGGTTCATAATTGTCATTTAATATGTTGTTTTGAGGGTTTTTTGTATTGTATTCTATTCTTCATAGGGAAAAAATGCTCTTGTGTATTTATGTTTGTCAAGTTGATTATAATAAAAAGAAAATATTTAAATCTTTCCTTTTCCTATAACCAAAATACCTTTGATTTGTCCAAAACCAAGCTTCCAAACTTCTAAAGATAAAATGTTATTCTTTGTATGTGAAACAGATTCTGGTTAGCTGCTGTAGATTGCTTGCTTTGAGATGGTTTTCCAGAAGAAGATAATGTTTGCACAAATTCTCACATACTCTCTTATTTGGTATCATTGTATCCAAACCACACAGCTAATGAGATTTGACTTGATGTGAAATGATGAACCTCAGAGCCAGACAACTTTAAAAAAAACTCTGAGACAACAGATATCTTTCCTCTCCTCCTCTCCCCTCCCCATTAGATTTTTCAAATATGAAGGGAAAGGAAATCTGGTTGTACAAGCGCTTTTCTAAATCTTCCAACTCATTATTCAACTCCCCTGCCCAAAGTAACCAGTGACCTCTTAATTACCAAATCTAGGTCTTCATATCATCTTTCACCTAGCCTTTTACAATAACCTTCTGATATCTCAGTCTGGATCCTTCTTGATCTCTCTGGAATTTTACAGTGTTAATCACCACTTCCTATAGCTACTCCTGTCCTACCTAGCTTCCTGATACTACTTTCTCCTATTTTCTAGAGGTTCTTCTCCAATCTGTCCAACCCCTCCTTTTCAGTGTCTTTGACTTATTCTTTATCTATGTCACACTCTCTATGTATCCCCCAAAACTCTGCCTTGAGACCTCTTTTTTTCTCTCTTTAGGAAAGATGTCCAAATGGCCAGTCTTTTATTAATAACTTGCTGACCTAATTAATAAAATGATTAAATTATCCAGGAAACTATGTCTCTTGAATCTTTTTTAAATGTTACAGTTATGCCAAACTGAAAGAAGGGACTTTTGAAGAAAAGAGTTAGGTTTGGCATAAGATCTCCCAAGAAATGCAGCACTCTCATTCAAGTGATTATGGCGAGATTTCTTCACCTAGAGGGAGGCCCATTCTGGAGGAACTCTTAAGATTCTAAAAGGTGAGGAACAGAAGAACCAAAAGGAAACCAGTTTCTTGACTTTGAACTTTATGCTACAGTTTGGTTCTGTTCACCTGAAGTGGAGAAGCACTATACAAAGTTTTCAGGTATTTTCATGCTATTGTTTTCAGAGACTGAGAGTCCTAGAACATCAAGAGAGAAAAGCAATGAGAACTCTCAAAGATCTTTAACAAGTCAAACCAGAAGATCTAGTCCTGGGAATGGAACTAAGATGCCTAAGATGAGGCAGTGGCTCACCTGAGCTTATCCCAAAATGCCTCTGAATATCTTTAAATAATTCCAGAAAACAATTATTGGAGCAGTTGAATCCCAAAAAAGGGCATGGTGGAATCATTTTTCCAGCCAAAGACAACTTAGAAGATCAGTAGGAAAGGTCTGTCATACCAGGGTAGGAATGGAGTATAGTCCACAGAAGGCCATATCAGCACAGATTCAACCCTGATCTCATCCCAGAAAACCAGGAGCAGGCCTTGGGAGCCCCTGAAACAGAAGTAGCAGCAGCTGCTTCCAGAGTTCTCAACCCACAGAAGGTAAAGGGTGTGAAACAACTGGTCAAATGGGGATTAGAGGCACTGAGGCAAAACTCTGTGGCTTTGTCCAAACTTGGATCCAGGTAACAATCCTGGATGGCAGTCCCAAGAGAAGGAGAACTAGCACACCAGAGTTTGTGGTGATGTGAGGGGAAAGTAGAGGAGGGAAAGAAAAGAGTTCTATGGTCCCTCACAGACCAGAGCATAGGCCAGGAGAGTAGTAAACACACCATTCCTTAGATCTTACCAACTTGTAAGAACTGAAAACTTACAGTTCCCTAGAAATATCTCTGAAAAAGCTACATAAAATCTGTGAAGTTTGGGACAGTGAGCCCTACAACAGGAAGAAGAGCTCTATTTTAACAATGAGTTAAAAAATCAAGAACCAGGCTAGGATAATGAGCAAACAATAATAAAAAATCTGATTATAGAAAGTTATTTTGGTGACATGGATGATCAAAACACACAGTAAAAAGATAATAAAATTCCTACATTCAAAACCAACAAGAAAAATGTGAATTGGTGTCAAGTCATGGAAGAGCTCAAAAAGATTTTGAACAACTAAGGAAGGTAGAGAAAAAAATGGAAAGAGAAATGAGTGTAAAAATAAAGAAAAATAAATCAACATCTTGGTAGAGGAGAATAAAAAATACTAAAGAAAATAGCACCTTAAAAACAGACATGGTCAAAGTGGTAAAAGAGGTACAAAGAACCAATAAGAAGAATAATGCCTTAAAAAGAATTAGTCAAATAGAAAAAGAGGTACAAAGGCTCAGTGAAGAAAACAATTCCTTAAAAATTAGAATTGAGAGCTTGAGAATTCACATTTTCTCAAGGTCAGAGTCACCTTCTTTTTACACCAAACCTTTAGAGAAATTGGAAACAAATCCCAGGACTTCGGTTGACATACTAGGGCAATCACATCAAGGCTCAGATCCTAACACAAGCAAGGGTGACTGCAAAAATGATAGAAGAGAAGGGGCATAAGGAGGTATTAGTGTCTACTGGGGAACAGATCATGATCTGGATAAGTGGTACTCATTCTGAATGATAGATAAACCAAAGAACATCATTTAGAAGTAGTTGCCAAGGGCATTGAGCAAGCAAAATCTTGCTTGTTGTGTGTACAGATAATGAACTTATCAACAAAGGTATGAATGACTAGATAAACTGGAAAGAAAGTGTTCCAAAAACAAGTAAAAACAAAGATGCTGTCCACAGAGACCATTTCACTAAGTTTGATAATATGACTCAGAACATGAATGTGGAGTGGAAGTATATACCCTGCTCTTTCAAAAGTTGAAGGCATCGGGGAGGCAGCTGGGTGGTGCAGTGGATAGAGTGCCAGCCCTGGACTCAGGAGGACCTGAATTCAAATCTGACCTCAGACACTTAATAATTATCCAGCTGCCTGACCTTGGGCAAGTCACTTAACTCCATTGCCTTGTAAAAATAAAAAAAAAATTGAAGGCAATGCTGCAAAGATTAGCCAAAGAAGCAAATAGGAAGAAGTGAAAAGACTCAGTCTGTATTGACAGGTGTTTAAATGTAAGCTAAAATCTAACTCTGTTTAACCTTGCAATGTGATCTCCAAATCATATTCTCTTTACTTTCTCACCACCACCACCACCACCACCACCACCTTGTGTTGAAGCTCTATTCCATGACTATCTTTGATCATTTTCTTCATTTGCTTTCTCAGTTTTTCTGCATGCTATTTTAATTTTTCTTTAATAATACAAACCAAAAAGAAATGCATACCACAAGCAGTCATAGAAATTGTTCACATTGGGGCGGCTAGGTGGCGTAGTGGATAAAGCACCAGCCTTGGAGTCAGGAGTACCTGGGTTCAAATCCAGTCTCAGACACTTAATAATTACCTAGCTGTGTGGCCTTGGGCAAGCCACTTAACCCCATTTGCCTTGCAAAAAAAAAAAAACCTAAAAAAAAAAAAAAAAGAAATTGTTCACATGTACTAATAATGAAGAAAGGGGTAGGTAGATATCCTCATCTCTGTCAAATCCAACTAAATTCTGACTTGCTCAGCTCTGGCTCCAGACCTCCCTAGAAACCCAAGCCAGACTGCTTGATTGCTCACATGACTTGACTCACCAACTTTCCTTCAGGTAATATGGACTGTGAAGCAAATGTTGCTATTGGCCCCAATATGGCTAAGGACTTCTTGGCTTTACGACTTGCTTTGCTTGCATGTCCTACAGTTTCCCACTATCATCTGTCAGACTGACAATCTAAAGATGCCTACCTGGAACCTGCAATCTGGCCCTCTTGTGCATTCTTATGATTTTAAAATTTAGAACTTTAAAAGTCTTCCTTTTCACAGCAGCTGAATTTTCTTAATATATTGTCTTTCTCTAGTTATATCCCCAGTTTTATATATATATATATATATCACTTGGAACTTAGGAATAGGAATTCAATAATTTTTTCATAAAAAATGAGAATTGAACAAATGGATGGTAATGACTTTATGAGAAATCAAAAACAAAAAGACAAAACCAAAAGAATGATAAAATAGAAGACTATGAAATATTTCATTGAAAAAACAAATGACCAGGAAAATAATTCTAGGAGAGATAACTTAATAATTATTGGACCAGGGGTGGCTAGGTGGTGCAGTGAATAAAGCACAGGCCCTGGAGTCAGGAGTACCTGGGTTCAAATCCAGTCTCAGACACTTAATAGTTACCTAGCTGTGTGGCCTTGGGCAAGCCACTTAACCCCATTTGCCTTGCAAAAAACTAAGAAAAAAAAACAAAACATTAGTGAACCACCTGAAAGTCATGATCAATAAAAGAGCCTAGACATAAAAAAAAGTCAAGTCAAATCTAACTTCTGCAAGAAACTGATCCTATTTCCTAACTCTTTTTCCCTGGCCATATATGAATGCTGTCCCCTCTTGGATTGCCTTCTTTGATCCACAGGACCAGTTCAATCATTCTTCCCATTAAAACAGAAGTTCTTTGAAGATTTTCTTAATATCACCTGTGCTTAGTACAGTATGACACATAGGAAGGATTGAATAAATGCTTTATGACTAAATGGAAATACTAATCATTTAATTATCAAACAAAAAATATCTTTTAAATGAACTGACCTAATACTCACTGACATGCCAACAGTCCCAACCCTCAATTTGTTTCAAAGGATGTTCTAAGGATGCTGTCCCTGGGTGGCTCCCACTGTTCAGAACAAAGATTACTCTATGAAATCCTGTTTCAGTCCTCTCAGAAAATATTTTCTCCTGCTTCTAAAAGTGAAACTTTTTTCCCTGAAACTTTTTCCAGTGCCTAAACAATTTGTATGTAATTCCCACACTGCAGTTTTTAAAACTTCCCAGTTTCTAAAAGGTTTGATCCTAGCAGTAGTTTCACAAAATAAACTAAGATTTTTCCATGACTTTTCTTATTATTACAATACCCAGCATTAAAATATTTTTAAATAACTGGGAAGAATATTTATTAAGACTCCCTTCATTCCCCCCACTCAAGTACAGATGCTAACAGGAAAGGCAACAGCTACTTCCATCAGAAAATTGCTATATGGTTCAGAAGGAAAAGAGTACCCTTCTCTATTTGATGCTTTGTATGACTATCTCCTCTTAGCTATTTCAGAACTGTCTGGAGAACCAAAGATTTGACAAATAGGTTGTCCCCAAGATTTTATTTATGATTTCATAATCCCTCAGATGGTGAAAAATTCTGAGCTTATCACGACTATATCAGGATAGGAGAATGAAATAAAAAAGACAACTCCAATTTAAGGCTGGTGAATGCCAACCCAAACAGTAGCTGAATATGACAGCTGTTTGCAATTAAATCTAATTAACAAGTTTTAAACACTACATTACCAGGAACCTCTTTGAAGTGTGGGGCTCATTGACAGTTTTACTTGAAAAATGTTTCCCAAAGGAAACAAGTAAAAATTAGTAACTGAACATTTAACTTCCCATCTTGATTTACCCTATAATATAGGCTTCATGATTTTGATTCATTTTTCCCTTTTAAAAAAAAAGGCACAGATTCCAAAAGTGAAATTTCACTCTTGGGCTTACAAAGGTACCTCCACACTACAGAGACTATGGCCATGGAAGGGTGCTACTGGACTCTAGTGGAGGAGAGAGAGGTGGCAGGATCAGGAGGCTATGAGTTCTAATCCCCATTTATCACAATGACTAATAGCTGCTAGCAAAGTAGAGTACTAAGGAAAGTATCAGAATAATGCAGGTCAATATATTGACCCATCCCTCCTACAAACTTGGGGAAATCATTGTCTCAGTGCTTTTCTTCATTTTGCTCAATGAAACCTGTTTCCACAAGTATTTTGAACTCAGCTTTAGTATTTCTTTTGTTTCTCAAGTAATGAAATGGAAGTTTGGTAGAATTTTGAGAAAATAACATTGTCATAAGTTATAGAATGCAGTGGCTGTTTCCCCCCTTGGGTTTGCTCACTGACATCATTGGATAGAATTATCAACCCATACTACATGTGTGCAAAGCAGGGACAAGACAGCTTCAGAGAGTGACCAAACCATTCTGAGTGCACACCAGAAATTTCTATAAATAGATAAAGGAAGAGACTCTTCTTCCTTATACTAAATGCCCATTACTCTCTGCTGAAATGAAAAGAAGAATTAGATTACTGTCCCAAGAAGTAGCTCAATATTCAAGGACTTCTGGCAAAAATGACTGCCTAAATGTAGGGTTAAATTTCAGGAAAGTAAATATAGTATCAAGAAATGGTATTGGAATGGGGGGGGGGAGGGGGGAGAGCCAAAATGACAGAGAAAAGGCAAGGACTCAACTGAGCTCTCTCAAATTCCCCTCCAAAAACTTTTTTAAAACACCTCAAAAATTAATTCTGGAGCAGTAGAACTCACAAAAGAATGGGGTGAAACAATTTTCCAGTCCAAGATAACTTAGAAGGTCTGCAGGAAAGGTCCTTTGCATAAGGGTGAGGGACACACAGTCCAGCAGAGGTCACAATCTAGCAAAGCAGCAGCAATCATTTTAGGAGTGACTGAATCTTTGGAAGCAGCTGCAATTTCCAGAGCTCACAACCCACAAGTAAAGGGGTCAAACAACTGAATAGGAGAGGATTACAGTTCCCCCTTTGCTGGCTCTGGATACAGGACTCTCTTGGGAAAATGAAAACTAATGATTCCTTGAGTCATCAAGAAACAATAAAACAAAATCAAAAGAAGGAAAAATATGAACTATCTCTTTGGAAAAACTAATCTAGGTCAAAGGAGATAATTTAAGAATTATTGAACTACCTTAGAACCATGATTAGAAGAAAATAGATATCATCTTTCAAGAAGTTATCAAGGAAAACTACTCTAATATTCTAGAAACAAAGAGGAAAATAGACACGGAAAGAATCTACCAATCATCTCCTGAAAGCAATCCCAAAATGAAAACTTCCAGGAATATTGTAACCAAATTCCAGAATGCCCAAGTCAAAGAGAAAATATGGCAAGTAGCCAGAAAGAAACACTTCAAATATTGTGGAGTCACACACAAGTTTTAGCAATTTCTCCATTAAAGAATTGAAGAGCTTGAACAGAGGGCAAAGGACCTAAAATTACAACCAAAAATGCCCTACCCAGCAAAACTGAGTATAATCCTTCAGGTAAAAAAAATGATATTCAATGAAATAAAGAAAAATTTGTCTTACAGATTCAAAACTCAAAAGCAGCATAAAAAGGTAACCAGAGGGGCAGCTAGGTGGTGCAGTAGATAGAGCACCGGCCCTGGAATCAAGAGTACCTGAGTTCAAATCCAGACTCAGATATTTAATAATTACCTAGCTGTGTGGCCTTGGGCAAGCCACTTAACCCCATTAGCAAAAAAAAAAAAGGTAACCAAGAATATTGTGCCTGGAAATCCCCACAGTGGGTTATTCAAGGTTTTAATCCATAACTATATTTTGAAAATAATGATCTGGGAGTCCCAGATTTATTATATAAGCAGTTTAATAATCAAAGTGGAATACATACACCAGAGCAGTCTAGGGCAACCACTAGATGACAATCATGGATCCCCATAAAGATCCCCAAAATCCCATAGTAATATAGAAAATATAGAAAAACATAGAAAACATGTGTGTGTGTATATATATATGCATATGCCATGAATGTTGAAAAACTTTTATAACATGTACTGTAAAAATAAAATATCAATAAAAAAGAATTTAAAAATTAAATTAATGAGAAAGGAATGTACTGGAAGAAGAAAGGGAGAGGTATAATGGGGTAAATTATCTTGCATAAGAGGCCTGAAAGAGACCTTTTACAGTGGAAAGGAAGATGGGAGAGGCTAGGGGGAATGCTTAAATCTTACTCTTATTGGAATTGGCTCAAAAAGGAAATCACGTGCATATACAATGGAGTATAGGAAAGTAGTAAGAGAAAGGGTAAGAGAAGGTAGAGGCTTATAGAAGACTGAGAGAAGGTGATGGGGGGGAAGCAGAAGAGAGAAGCAAAATACTTTTGAGGTTAGACAGAGTGAAAGGAAAGAGAGAGTAGGATTAATGGAACCAGTGTGAGAGAAGAGGAAACTAGGATAAAAAGAAATATACAGTAATCATATAACTGTGGGGAAAAAATTGCAGCAAGTTCCTCTGATAAAAACTCATTTCTCAAATATATAGAGAACTGAGTCAAATTGACAAAATGAAAGCCATTTTCCAATTGATAAGTGATCAAAGGATATGAATGGGCAGTTTTCATATGAAGTAATCAAAGCTATCTATAGTTATATTTAAAAAATACTCTAAATTACTAATAATTAGAAAACTTCAAATTAAAGAAACTCTGAGATACCACCCCACACCTAATCAGATTGGCTAATATTACAGAAAAGGAAAGGACAAATGTTAGAAGGGAGATGGGGAAATTGAGATGCTAATACACTGTTGATGGATATGTGCATTGATTCAGTCATTCTGGAAAACAATTTGGAACTATGCCCAAAAGATTATAAAATTACGCTTAGCATTTTACCCAGTAATACCACTACTAGGTCTATATCCTAGAGAGAGGTGTTAAACATGTAAGCAACAAGGTCCACAACACAAATTATATAAAAATGTAATTTTGAAATAAACCAACTAAACATCAACAAATTAAATAAAAATATAGAACACTGTTAATACCAAGATATGGTTTTTTGAAGTTAACATGTAACCCCAAGGACATTTATGCGCTGTTTAGTGGCTCCCACCACTGCTCTAGGAAGATTCATTCTCTTAAACAATCAAATTCAGGAATTCTTGAAATTGGAGTTACCCATGAGTCAGCTCCCAAAGCTGACCCATATCCCTACTTTCTCTTCTAGAAGACTAAATGTTAGAATCATACCATCTTAGGGAATCTAGAATTTCTTCTCCTCTGTACAGAAGATTGGTGTTCAAGAAGTAATATCTTTGAAATTCCCCTTAAAGTACATGTTTTCTGTGCCTATATGTTTCTACTGAAAGTCACCCCAACAGTTTTTGAGGGGGGGAGAGAAGTCACCCTCCTCCCTTCATTGCTTCACTATGAAAGAGAGGGGGAAACTATGAGCTGTTCTTCAAGTGCCAAGAAACTAGCCATAGAACTAGTCTGATTTTTAGACTACAATATACCATAGAAGACAATAGACCATAAAGGGTATAAATAATCATCAGTCTGAAAGGAGTTCCCTATACCCCATCAATTATCTTTAATAACCAGTGTCGTAGAGGCAGCTAGGTGGTGCAGTGGACCTGAAGTCAGGAAGACTTAAGTTCAAATGTGATCTCAGACATTTAATAATAACCTAGCTGTGAGACCTTTGGCAAGTCACTTAACCCTATTGCCTTGCAAAAACAAAAACAAAAAAAAAATATCCTGCAGTCTCATCAAGTTGACTGAGGAACTACTTAAACCTGATCAGAAATAATAATAGCTCACACCTCATCAAAGGAAATCCTTTAATTTGATCTGGGACTCCCCTGACTCTCCTCCCCTAACAGTCTATTATCAAGTTATTTAGGAAACCTATCCAATTTGCAAAGGGATTCCCCTGATCTACTTCCTTTACAGAAGAAAACCATTTTTGAGGGTCCAGGTAGACAGAGGTATTTTCACTGAAATAAAACCATAGAAGGTGATGAGTAACCATAGAACAAAGTATACTGGTTTTGATGATCA
This sequence comes from Macrotis lagotis, assembly GCF_037893015.1. NCBI lineage: Eukaryota > Metazoa > Chordata > Mammalia > Peramelemorphia > Peramelidae > Macrotis > Macrotis lagotis. The sequence continues at coordinate 285,987,625 of NC_133666.1, forward strand.
AACTGGTGATCAAACTCAAGTATTTTTTATAACGATCTCAGGGCATGCTACAAGAAGTCCCTAAGATATTGTTAAAATAAAATGTTAATTTTTTAAAATTCTATTTGTCATTCTCCAGTTGATAGATGATCTATGGATATGAACAGGCAGTTTTCAGATGAAGAAAATTTCTTCAGAACAAGAAAATTCAGGTGCAATTTCATATAGTCATATGAAAAAATGCTCTAAAAATTAATGATTAGAGGAAAAGTAAATTAAAACAATTCTGAAGCACCACCTCATACTTATAAAGATTGGTTAATATGACAAAAAAGGAATATGATAAATGTTGGAGGGGATGTGAGAAAACTGGGACACTAATACACTGCTAGTGGAGTTATGAAGAACTAAATCTATTACTGACAAAGTTTTGAGGGTTGTGTTCACAAGCTCCACTTTTTCCAAATGTTCTGTTTTCTATTTCAAGGTTTTGCTTAGAGCAGTGATTTTTAGGAATATGTCCCATTATAGTAGAATTTTCCTAGGATAGCAGAACAGTGATTTATTATAATCAGCCATTCAAAAGGTAGCACAATTACAAAAGAAACTGAGAAGCCCTGATATAAAAGACTGGGAAGTTCAGGACACTATCATGAAGAACATATCCTTCCAGAGGCAAACAAGAAAATGATCAAAAATACTAAATTAAGGTGGTTAAGGGAAAAATCAAAATTCCACATTACCACAGAAACTCCAACCAAAAAGGATGTTAGAAAAAAAGGTGATTGGTTAGTGCTAATTATTGAAGATGAGGTTTGACTGACAAGAGACTTTTGGTTATCTGTAGGAAAATGGTCTCCAGGAAGAGATGAGGGCAAAATAATTGAATTCAATGAAAGTGGTGGAATTCATCTCTCCAAATAATATTTACTCTTTGGGATCTTTTTAAAATAGGAAATATTAGCTTGGCTAATCATAAATAGCCTTAAAATCATTTGTTTCCTTTAAGATAACCCTAGAAAACCTAAGATAAATGGTTTGTTACATTAAGAGATCAGAAATATTTGTCCTCTATACATCACACCAGTATGAAAGGATTCCTATGTAAACAGACAACGGAGACCACACTGTCTTATGTCAAGAACCTTCTTAGTTTATTTATAAGGGGGCATTAGGAAATAGAACCATTTTCCATTAGGAAGGTGTGTGGCATGTTCATCCTTACTTGCCACCATGGGAAGTTTAAAGATGGCATATATATGGAGATATGGATATGGAGATTATATATTATATATATATATATATATATATATATATATATATAAACCCTAAACTACCTAGATCTCCAGGTCTGTTAGCAGAGAGTCTCTTGATTCTTCCATCTTTATTTCCCCTTCCACCTGGATCTCTCAGATCCTTCCCTAAGCTGAATAATAGCTGATATTTAGTAGATAGATGGACAAATAGATTATTGGATGGATGGATGGATGGATGGAAGGATGGATGGATGGATGGAAAAGTGGATGAATAGATGGAAGGATGGCTGGCTGACTGAATGGAGATAGATAGATAGATAGATAGATAGATAGATAGATAGATAGATAGATAGATAGATGATAGATAGATAGATAGATGGATGATGGATGGATGATATAGATAGATACAGATATAGATAGATGAGGGATAAAGATTTTTTAAATACACATGGAAGTCATTGATCCTCACAACAATCCTGCAGTGTAGTTATTATTATTCCCTACTTAACAGATTAGGGGATATACTAAGGCTAAGCGAGACTAAGAGATTTGCTCCGTGTCTTACAACCAATTAAATGTCTAAGAAAGGCATTGAACTCAGATCTTCCAAACTCCAACTTCAATACCATCCTCTGTGCTACTTATCAGAATATACAAAAATTATATCTGCACATTTATTTTATTTAACATGCTCTCATGAGAGAAGCAGCAATTCATAGTAGGCCTTGGTATCAGAAAAACTGGGGTTCCAGTCATGCCTCTCATCCTAAGTGGGTGAACAATCTTCTATAACATTAAGCTTGGTACCTGTCTGCTTAACCAATAAACTTGGGTTTGCTGGCCTTTTCCTAATTCCTTTTTAATTTATCTAAATTACCATATCACAGATTCAAAAGAATATTGTATAGAAAGCATTAAAATAAACTTTGTGTAATTTGTTCTATGATGCTACAATCTCAAACCTGGAGAGAAATTGAGATTTGCAGATGATAGACCTAAGGAGATGAATAAACAAAACCTTCCCTCATTAATCCACTTCACTTCTTAGTGTCCCAGGCAGCTCTCAAAAGCTGCAAGTTATCTATGATGTATAGTCCTGCTTCTTTGGAGGGTCTCCATACTGGCAATTTCCTGGACTAATGGATTCACAAGTTGGAACAACAACCACCACCCCACCAAAAAAAAATATAGCTGTTAAGATGGGAAGAAATTATTTCCGTAAGGCTTTATTTTCAGTGAGAACTGTTTGACAGAATTCAAATCCATTTCCAGTACTTTTGCTGATCAATGTATTTGCAGCAAGATCCTGCATTTACATAGAGATCTTCTTATTCACAAATGATAAATTAAGTGGATAAGATCATAGAGGCTGTATGGGGTTAAAGAGGATGCATTGACGGGGAGAAGGAAAAAACTGAAAAACTCTGCCAGACAACAGACCACCCCTAATCCTCAGCAAGCATATTTCAAGTGTTGTTGAAAATATGAGTGGGTGAACACAACCTAATGGATATTAAATGCTTGGTAAACTCTAAAGCAGTGTATAAATAGTTGTGTTTTAGATTTTTGGAGGGAGGGAGAAAGAGAAGGGCCTGGACTTAAGATTTCGTGTGTGTGTGTGTGTGTGTGTGTGTGTGTGTGTGTGTGTGTGTGTAAGCTCCCTTCACTGAAACAGATCTGCAATTTGCGGGTAATTTATAGTCTTACAGTTGCCTTGGGGCACAAAAGTTAAATGGCTTGCTCAGGGATTGAAAGAAAGAAAAATTCCATAATAGCTTTGGCAGACTTGTCACAGCTGTGCCACCATCTGACAAGCCAAATTTCTTGGAGAACCACAAGGCAAGCATTGACAGTCATATGAAAACCTGGAAAACAACATAGGCAGGATCAGAGCATTGGGTACCTTCCATTCAGCAAGAAAATGCAGGTATGAGCAATAATCAATATTCGCTATATGCTCCCAAAATCTAAATGTTGAGTCAACCATCATTTAAAGGTTTCAAATTCACTGACATTATAAACCAAAATTCTATAGGGCGACAGCTAATTCATTTAGATGAATAAAAGTGATGGTTAAAAAAGGTTAAAAAAAAAAACTTGAAAAGGGTTAAATATCTCAGCTGTCCTTTGTTATTGCTTTTCTGTCATTTTTAGTACTGTCCAACTCTTCCTGATCCTTTTTGGAGCTTTCTTGGCAGAGATATGTATACTAGAGGGATTGGTCATTTCCTTCTCCAGCTTATTTTTAAAAATGAGAAAACTAAAGCAAACAGGGAGCAAACAACTAGTAAAATTCTGAAGCTGAATTTGAATTCAGATCTTCCCAATACCAGACCAGAGACACTACACCCCTTAGCTATCCTCAGAAGGAAGGCACTAATTGTATTGGGATTTGGAGGCAAACTTCTTGCAGAAAATGGGATTTGAACTGAGTCAGAATGGAAGTCAGGAGGAAGTGATGAGGAAGAATATTCCAAGTTAAGAGATGAAGAGTCTTGGGGCGGCTAGGTGGCGTAGTGAATAAAGCACCGGCCTTGGAGTCAGGAGTACCTGGGTTCAAATCCAGTCTCAGACACTTAATAATTACCTAGCTGTGTGGCCTTGGGCAAGCCACTTAACCCTGTTTGCCTTGCAAAAAAAAAAAAAACCTAAAAAAAAAAAAGAGAGATGAAGAGTCTTGCAAGTACATGTGGAACAGCAAAGGGGCCAGCATTGTTGGTCGTGGAGTTTATGTGGAGAGGAGTGAAGTGTAAGAAGACTGGAGAGGAAGGAAGATCAAATGTCGTGAAGAGTTTTAAAAGCCAGGGGATTTTCTATTTGATCATGGAGATGATGGAAAATCACTGGAGTTTAGAGAATAGGGTTTGATATGGTCAGACCTGCATGGTCATAGACATCTTAGGGGAGTGGAGAGAGACATGAGACGGGATGGAGAGACCCAACACAAGTCATGGCAGTAACATAGGCAGAAGATGGGGATGCCATGCAACAAGGTAGTACCTATGTGAATAGAAAGGAGAAATATATGATGGATGTTATGAAGATAGATATGACAAGATATGTAGTATGAGTACAAGTGAAGAATTGAAGATTACATCAAGTTTGTAAACCTGGGAAACTCTGGAAGGATGGTGGTACCTTTCATATTAATTGGGAAGTTGGAAAGAGAGAGGACTTGGGAAGAAAGAAGAGTTCTGTTTCGGGCATGTTGAATTTGAGAAGTCTATGGGACATTCTCTCCTAGCTTATTGGATCACCCATTCAGAGTTGAAATGGACCTTAGAGTTCTTATCCAAACTTTCTCTTCCCTCAATTTTGAGGGGGAAGGACAGGGAACAACCATGTACTAGCATATGTCAGATATCTCATTTGATCCTCAAATCAACCCTGTGATGTAGGTACCATTATTATCATTATGTAGTTGAGGAAACTGAGGTAAACAGTGATTAAATTTTTGCCCAGGACCACATAGCTGGGAGATAAAGAACTCAAGTCTCTCTGACTCCAGGCCCAGCCCTCTATCGACTACACCACCAGATGTAAGTCATTGTTTTTCTGTGTCTCAGCAAAGCAGTCCTGTAGTGAATTCAATAGTAGTTAAATATTTATATGTATATTATTTATATATATAGAGAGAGAGAATGAAAAAATAATGGTACAATTTTAATTTGCATACAACTTTGCTATTTGAATACCTTCTGTACAGAGTAAGGTAGACAGAATTTGCTAGAACAAAGAAGCAAGGGTGAAATAATTACTTGGATTATTGACAGAAAGTGAAGGAAGTCCAATATTTTGAGAGTCTAAGTCACCAATGCAAAGGACATTTTCCAGGGGACTTCATATCAAGCCTTTTAAAATGAAGCAAGAGAATTTGCACTACCGCCATTCACAAGGTTGTAGTAAGGAAAGTTCATTGAAAACCTTAAAATTACTTAAATTATTGTAGTTGTCTAAAATTTAAGCATAATTAGATTTCAGTACAATGCACATGGCTATGTAACAGGGTTCTATGGTGTCAGTTCTGGAATGATTACTAAATAAATCTCCGTATGTTTAAGGTTTAAATTTTTCTTCTTGTTTTTAGAAGCCACTACCATGCTGTGATAAAAAGTCATTTTTTTTGATACTAGAATACTCTGGTAATGCAGGATTTTTTTCAAATTTCATATGCAAATTACAATTCCGAAAGTAATGTTTAGCAATAGTTCTGGCATGTGACATGCTATTCATGTGTTCTACATCACCCTCAATAGAAGGGGGGGGGAGGGAGGAAAGGAGAGAGAGGGGGGAGAGAGAGAGAGAAAAAGAAAGAAGCAGGGGGAGGGAAAGGAAGGAGAAGGGGGAAGAGGAATCAGAAAGGAAACCTGAGAGACTAAGTCTTGGTTATACACATGGATAAATCAATTCCACCAAAATGAAACATATAACTAGCTCCTTTCTGAATTATATTTTAACATTTTTTCAATTCTGGAAGTGCTAAAAATCATTTTCTTATATTTGCTAGAGTTTCTTTAATATATCTGTCTCATTTCCAAAACCCAAAAACTGAAGATAGGTCTGTGCCACAGGAAACTCTCAGAAAATATTTCTCAATGAACAAAGGAAGAAGTTGGTTATTAATTTAGAAATCTTTGAGCTATAAAGACACCCTCCTTGTAAACATAGAATGTTAAACCAGAGCAAATTCTTAAGGAACATTGAGTCTGTTCTTCCAGGAATCCTGAAATCATGAAATAATTTGACACACACCTTCAGACTTGTCCTGAAGCCCTTTGAAAAATATCCTTTGCACAGTGATCTGGATATTCATTCCTTCATATTCAATCAAGCACTTGATTCCAAGTAATTATTTCACCTTTGCTCCTATAGTCTAGCAAATTCTCCTACTTTACTTTGTGCAGAAGGCATTCAAACAGCAAAGTTGTGTGCCAAACAATATTGTACCTATTATTTTTTTCATTCAAAATATATATTTAAATGTACTAAAGGAATTCACTAGGAGAATGCTGTGTTAAATACTAATGAGCTAAGTGGAAAACTTTCTAAAAAAACTATTGTTATCCAAAAAGTATAACAGGCAGCTTCAGGAGTCTATGAGTTCTCTTGTCACAGAAAGTCTTGCTGCTCAGAAGCCAATTAAGAATCAATGTTTCACTACCAAAGAAGAATAATTCAATGATAAATTCAATGAAAACTGTGAAATAAAAAAAGAATTTAACTATAAACCAAAACACAAAGCACTAAAGATACAAATATAAAGACAAAGACATTCCCTGTCCTCAAGGAACTTACTTTCTAAAATGGGGTGGGGAGGGTGGGGAGGAGTTAGAAACAGCACACACATAAGAGGATAGTAGCCAAGGAGGAACATTTTACTTTAGAAAGTTACAGTGGATAGTCACACTGTTGATTTGATTATGGTTCCAGAACCAGGAGAGGGGGAAGAAGGAAAGGTGAAGTAGGGCAGATACCAAACTGAAGCAACGAGCAAGATGGAGCAATCACCTAATCAGGACAGGAGGGTTGCAGACTCGAATATTTTGGTTTAACATATAAAGATGTCTTGCAATAATAGAGTGAGACTTGATGTGATCTGCACAATGTCATTATTCCCAGAGAAAATCATCTGGACTCCAGATTCTGGAGCACCTCACCTCACCATCCACAAGAAAACTTTCTCCTATGTTCTGGATCTCCTCCAATCACAGTAGCAAACACCTTTGTTGAGCATACATCTTGTTTTATGCCTCATCTTATGTTTATGATCAGAGAGTTGTTGAGAGTTATTTCTGTTTTATTTTTCAATGAAAGGGCAGGAAAGTCTATAAGAAAAAAGGCAGGTTTTTGCACTATGAAATCAAATGCCTTTTTATTGTCTATAGTAAACACAATGTGATCTTATAGTCAGTCTCTCTCTCTCTCTCTCTCTCTCTCTATATATATATATATATATATATATATATACATATATATATATATATATGACAAAAACTAGGAAGACAGAAAAGAAATTCTGTTTAAAATATTATACATAAAATATGTGACTTGGCTCACACCAAGACACCCATATGATTTAGCTAGATATAACTGTACATTATCAACCTGCCTAGAAAGATCTTAAAATTTCCTGAGTGATTAAATGGACTTTAACAGAATTCCCTGAAACAGCCAATAATGAACTATGAGCCTTTTGCTACAGAGTATGCCATAAATGCATAACTGTCAAGCAGCAAGACTTTCTATGACAAGACAACTCATAGACTCCTTCCTTATCTGAGGGAAGGGGAGGCAACAGGAGATGAGATATTAATAAGAATTAAGGAGAAAATGTATTGTACTCTCCCAAGAGTCTGAAAATTTTTCCTTATATTTCTGTGTGTGTGTGTGTGTGTGTGTGTGTGTGTGTGTGTGTGTGTGTGTAAATTAAACTGCTGTCTATGATTAGGAATAATTATATTGGGCAAAACTAATTACTCAAAATGTTGAACCCAGGAAAAGTGGTGATGTGCTCCAGAAGCAGAATTCTTAGATGTTCTTCAGGGATTTGGTGTTGGGTCCTCTCTGGTACAGTGCCACAGGGGAAAGGTGTAGGCATCCACCCCATCTGGGAAAGGGCATAGTGGTCTCTTTCTCTTAGCTCAGTAGTTTCTCCCACATGAATTGTGCCAATAATATTAACAGCAACACATATAGTGTCTACTATTGATTGGACACTATGCTAAAAGCTTTAAAAATATTTCATTTGATCCTCACTTTGAAAGTAAGTGCTATGTGTCTTGGGGTCACACAGCTGTTAAATGCCTAAACTCAGATTTGAACTCAGGTTGTCCTGAAAGGTCAGCATTCTAATCCACTGCACACTTAGCTTCCCTAAAGCTATTTAGACTTTCTTACTGCCCTAGAGTTTTACATACTCTGGGATAAGAAGAAAAATACAAAGGAAAAGCAAAAGGGGCGGGGAGGGGAAGGAGGAAGAGTCTTGCTAGTCTCTACTGAAAAGACTAAGAAATTAATAAATATAAGAAAATCTCTAAAACAATAAAGAAATACTATAGGATATGAGAACCTCAAAGTAAACTTCAAGAAGAAGAAAATAATTCTAATTAAAATAGTTACATCTAGAACCAATAAAAACAAATAGATTAACTACAAGAAAAATGAAGGAAAAGAAAAGAGAAAATTTAGGGGAAAACTTGGAAACAGAAAAATGAATAGCGAAGAAGAGAAGTCAAAAAATCCTTAACAAAGTAAGGGTCTCACAGACACCCACAAATAGAAGAAACAAACATCAAAAATGATTTGACAGGTTGTCATCCTTACAGATGACTTTTACCTATAGGTTTCATGGTAGATCTTAGAAAATTAATTGTATGTCTAACTCCCCCCAAAAAATTCAATGCCATAATGGAAAATATCAGAGCAATATAAAAAGGTAGAAATATTAAGACATATGAATTTTTAATATCACAAACAATTGATCAATGGCTTTCCCAAAAAAAAAAAATACACTGAAACAAAAAACTTGGGTGCCTTATTTGGAAAACATCATAAAAGAAAGTTGCCCATAACTAGGGGAGTCAAATGGTAAACTGAAAATAGAGAGATCTACAGGTGATCACTGCCTGAAGAAATTCCAGATTTAACAAACCCAGAAATGTGATTACTATTCTCTAGAACTTCCAGATTAATACTATCAACATTTTAAAAAGTGAGTTCAGCCCAATTAGAAAATAATAGAAGGAAGCCCAGAATATATCTCAAACAGGTCAGTTTTGAAAGTTATTTTCTGAATTTATTAAAAATTTTAAATAAAAAAACAATCTATATGCAATAAACTGTTTCACACATACAATCTATTTCTGTGTATATGAAAATTCTACTTTAATATTTATTAAGTTCAGAATTTTTTAAAAAGCAATTAAGAAAAAGAAAATGAATTTAAAAGAAAGGAGAAATCTAGAAAGATAAACAAGTTGAAATAATTTTAAAGTTATAAATGATAACCAATTGTCTACATCCTTAAATGGAGCAATGGGGTAATTATCTGTTCAGAATTGTACAACCTCTAAAGTTGAAAGAGGAAAAATAAACTTGGGACCTGAATATTTAGTAGAAAAAAATTATAAAAGAGGGAAAGAAATATTCTAGAAAAATATAGAAAACTTTACTCTTATAATTAAGCTGCTTCACATGGAGATTATACAAGCATAGAATTAGGAAGTGATGAGAATAGGGTTAAAATTATATAGTTTTGTTAACTCAGTAATTGTAATCCTTGATTTTGAACCAAGTAAGAAAAAGTTGGGAATAGGGAAAGAATATAGTATAAAAATACAAATAAGTAAACAGGGAATTGAATTAAGACAGAAAGAGAGCAGAGATGGAAAGATAGCAGTTACAACTAAAACAAACTGCAATTATGAAAGGGGGATGAGACAAGGAAAAAGGGAGAAAGAGAGAATCCACATAATCTGATATGAGTCTGGGTAAAGAAAAGGATTGGGAAAAGACTTACAACTATAAACTGAGCTTATTTCACTTCCTTTTTACTTCTCTTTTTCCTTTACAAGAGATGTTATAAAGACAAAGAAAGGAAATATTGTATTAAATAGAATATATTGAGAAAATAAAAATCATAGCCACAAATGTGAATGAAATGAACTCATTCATTAAAGAGGATAAAATAATGATCATAAAGTAAAATTGAATATTTGTTTACCAAAAAACTCACTTAAGATATTAAAATATCTCAGGTAAAATTTTAACAATAAGAATCATGAATACAGCTAAAACAACTTCTAAAAAAGACAAGGCTAAGAAATAAATTTGATAATTACATTATGCTTAAAGATTCCATAATGTAAAATATCAATAGTAAATATATTCTCATACCAAATATCATAACTTCTAAGTACTTAAGGGAAAAGATAACTAAACTACAAGATAGGGAAATATGGACAAAAGAAATGAGGATGTCAGTTTATGCTTTTCAAAACTAACGATATCTAACAAAAAGTTAAACAAAAAGTTAAAAATACAAACACAATATTAGAACTATTAGATTTGATAAGCCCTTTGTTGAATATCAAAAAGATTAATAAGAAGTTATGCATATTATTCAGTTTTATCTGGCATATTTGGGAGGCAAAAATAATCATGTATTGGGGCATAACGAAGATATAAAACCTGAAGAAAGTCAACAATGTTAAACATATCTTTTACAGACAACAATAGATAAATATTATGATCAAGAAGAGAAATCTGAAGAAGGAATTCAGGCTTAGAAGCTAAGTATTGCAATCCTAAAGAATGAGTCAAAAACAAATCACAAGAACAATATTTTTTTTAATTGTAGCAGTCAAATAGCCTACCAAAACTACTGAGAGGCAACCAAGACCATACTTAAGATGAATTTTTCCTCTCTAAGCATTTATATTAATAAGAGGCAATAAATTAAATAGTGAACTAAAAATAACTAGAAAAATCAAATAACCTCTGAATGAGACAAAAATAGAAATTCTGAAAATCAAAGAAGGGATTAACAAAATTGATTTTTAACTACTGTGATCATAAAGAAAACTAAGTTGCTCTTTTAAAAAATAGGCAAACCATAATTTAGTAATGGCAAATAGAGAGAAACAGAGGAAAACAAGATTGCCAAAAATATAAATAGCCAGAATTCACTTCAAATGAAATAAAATAAATACTATTATATTGTTATATGTTAGCAAAAGAAAAAAACAACCTAAAAGAATGAATATTTATAAAAATTAAAATTACTCAGATTACCATAAGAAACTGAGTCTCTAAAAATGATATCATCTTGGAAACAAAAAAAAATATAAAGAAGTATAAATTATTCCCAAAGTAAATCCCTGAGTCCCAAATGATTCACAAGATAATTCAATCAAACATTTAAAAAATCAAATGCTATATTACAAATTTTACAAAAATAAAGAAAAGTTAAAGTACCTCTATAAGAAAAAAAACTTGTTCCTTACAACTTAAGAGAAATAACACAGAGAAATAAAGCCAAAGGAAACTATTACTAATAAATATTGAAACTAAAAATTTCAATAAACTATCAGAAAATAAACTAAAGAATATATATTCAAGAAGTTATTTGTTATGATTAGGGGTAAAAATATCAGAATTATTTATCATTAGAAAAGCTATAAATTCATTCTATTAGTAACAAAAGCAAGTTTGAATATATCATATTAAAAATAAAACAGTATTTACATGATTACATCAATAGAAACAGCAAAGTCTTTGATAAATGCAGCACTTATAGTTATAGTTATTCAGGTAGCAGAGAAAGAGAGCAAATGTTGAGTTGGTTAGCCTAAAGCACTGTTTCTGGTTGGAGGTTTGGAATAACAGATTCACTGGTTTCAACTCTCAGAATAAAGAGGAGGGGCGGCTAGGTGGCGCAGTGAATAGAGCACTGGCCCTGGAGTCAGGAGTACCTGGGTTCAAATGCGGTCTCAGACACTTAATAATTACCTAGCTGTGTGGCCTTGGGCAAGGCACCTAACCTCATTTGCCTTGGGGAAAAAAAAGAATAGAGATGAAACATTTATCTGAACAAGTGGTGAGTGGCAATTAAGGTATGACTGAACAATTCTAGTCAGTACATCATCTCCTTAACTTATAAGTAGAGACTCATCTGGAACAGAAAAAGTCTTATTTCTGACACAGTGATCAAGAAAGTTTTGTTCTTTTATAAGAAAGTTTGATCATTGGTCAGGGTACATGAGCTTCATGGATGATTTTTCTGGACTCATCATTGGTCTTATGGGAAATGATCTTGGGACATATTGAACATCTCATCACTCTTAAACATGGGTGTGGCTGATATCTAGATGAAAGTCACATACTTAGCAATCTCTTCCAATTGGCCATAGGATCGTGAGATTATAGATCTTGAGTAAGAGGCCTCAGAGGCTATCTGTGAGTTTCTAATCCAACCCTCTCATTTTAGAGATGAGGAAACTTATGGTTCTAACTAAGGACAATTTTGAAGAGGTTACCATGAGCTCAGAATGGGGGCTGAGAGGGATGGGAAGCCTGTAAAGTGAGTCTTCATACTCTAAACTAGAGGGAAGAAAAAACTTCAACTTTTATCAATTAAGTTAAATAGTTGGAAGATATTATCTATAGAAAACTAACCCAAAATGCAAGTAAATGTTTAGAATGTGTTCTACTTAACACAAGTTTATTCTTAAAACAAGTTTATTTTTCTGAGGAAGGAACTATGCCTAAAAGAGGGTGATATTAACATTTTAATTCTGAATAAATCAAAAATTGATCCAACACTACTATCCAGGAGAATGGCTGTTTCTATAGATAGAGATTCAGAAATAAGGTGGTAATTTGAATCATGAAATGGTTCAAATGAGGTCACATTCATCACCCAAAACACTAAGCTAATACACATAATACCAACCCCCCAAGAGAAATGGGGAAGGTTACTACTAGTGATCAATGATGTCTATTGATATGGTGTATATACCCTGAAACATAATGATAAATGAACTTTTTGATTGTATTGGCATAGGGTGAAGAAACTCCCCCTACCAATTCAGATCAAAATTTAAATGACTTACCAAGAGCTAAATAGCTAATATGTGTCCAATGAAAGATTTGAACTCTTCACAGTTCTAAGGCCAGCCCTTCATCCACAATGCTACATAGACTCTCTAAATAATATATGTAGTCTCTATATTTGGTCATCTACATGTATTCTTGATATATGATGCTATATGTAATGTATTACATATGGTCTATGTTTTTACTCTTTAATGAACAACTTTCTATATGTGCTATTTGTTAGACTTCTGCCTAGATCCTCTGCACCTAGCCTGCTACATGTAGCTTTAACATGGTATCTGCATGAGGAACAATTACCTGTGACTAGCCATATGCAAATGAATAGCTCTTTGTGATGCTTGTGTACCCAGTTTGACTTGTTTTTGTTATTGTTCAGTCATTTTAGCTGTGACTGACTCTTAATGACCCCAAGTCCAGCTCCCTATCTACTGAGCCACTCAGCTGTGTCAGAGGGGACTGTAGTGAAAAGGAGAAAAGTCCATGGGACTTCACTTCCCATGGTGCTGATAATGAAGAAAGCATTGAAAGAAACTCAGTAGACTAAATTTCCAAGAAGGGTGACTAAGTGGTAGAAGATCAGTGGCCATATCAGGTAAAGATTCTGAATAGTAAGGGGTGTCCTTGAAGCAGGGAGACAAAAGGAATGTGTGTGGCAGTATAACCATGGTTTTCTTTGCCCCAGAGTTCTTAGGATGACTCTGGAGTCAAGCCAAGAACCTGTCCCAAGAGGTGTCACTGATCTCTGACTTGCCCTTAGAGATGTTAATGGAACTCTCCAAGGGCAGTACTAGATCTTAAGCTTTTTAAGAACATACTGAGGGGCAGCTAGGTGGCGTAGTGGATAAAGCATCAGCCCTGGAGTCAGGAATACCTGGGTTCAAATCGGGTCTCAAGACACTTAATAATTACCTAGCTGTGTGGCCTTGGGAAAGCCACTTAACCCCATTTGCCTTGCAAAAACCTAAAAAAAAATACTCAGTTATGTGGTGTGAAGCAGATGTGTCTCTTCTTCAATATGCTGGGGAGGTTATAGACTTATGTAGATTATAGACTAATGTATATTAAATGTAGATTAATGTATACTGTTTTCTCCCAGGTGCCTTTAAAGTGGAGACATCCATTTGTGTACAGAAACAGAGAATGATTCCATTGATTTCTAGTTATTTCCTATTCTATTGACTTTCTAGTTTTTTACTCTGATTTTCTAAAATGCTTCAATATTGATTTCTTTGGCTCTATGAACAGAGAACATTGAACAGTTGCAAGGCCCAACTATGATTTGCAAAATTGTTTACCCACAAAAGCCAACACTGATCCTGGGAGAAGCCACAAAGGGGTTTTAGGTACCTGATAATTAATAACTACAATGAATGTTTATATTTTTCAAAATACTTTCACTTACATTCTCACTTAATCCTCACAATAATCCTATAAAGTAGGAAAAAATTAGTGTGCTTCCCTTTTACAAATGAAGAAATCAAAGCTCAGAGACTTATCTAAAATTACCTAGCCAATTAGATGGAACTGAACCTAATAATTAGGTCTTCTCACTCTTTTCGTTCAGTGCCCTATGGTAGAGTTTCCAGGCATAAGATAAGGAAGCATTGCTACTCTGTACTGGTTAGATTACATATGTATATATGTTTATGCACATATATAACTTGACCAGTACAGAGTAGTAATGATTTCTTATGTGTGTATAGGTTTATGTATGTATATTCATGCGTGTATATATAATGCATGTGCACATGTGTTATATATGTATATGCATGTGCATATGTGTTTATATAAAACTTTGTATTCAGTTCTAAGCACCATATTTGGAAAATATCCAGAGGAGGATAATGAAGGCCATGTCATATGACAATAGATTGAAAGAAGGGTGAATGCTTCACAAGGAGAGAACAAAAGGAACATGATAAATACCTTTAATTTTAAGAGCTACTTTGTAGCAATAAACTTGTTTGTTCTGAAAAGGCGAAATCAGAAGCAATGGAAATGAGTAACAATGTGGCAAAAAATTAGGCTTGCAATTCTGAAAAAAAACTTCCTCTCTATCAGTTATTTATAAGTGAAATAAGATACACTGAAAGGAGCTGGTTCCCCCATCAGTGAAGGTTTTATTGGCTATCCTAGAGCAAGAATTCCTTTTCAGGTATGGGTTGAACTTGACCAGTCAATGAGATCCTTTCCTTGGCCTCCCTGCAAATATACAGCAGGATCCCAGGTGTGGAGATGAATTCAGGGCTTTGTCTTTTCTACCTAGGACTTTTATTTTCTCCCTGACATTTTCTTCTATCATTTACATATGAATTACTTACTTCTAGCACAGTACCAAAATGGTGGCAGTAAAAAGGTGTCTTAATTAGCTATAATCATTTGGGCTTGAATCTTTCCCTTCACAAACTATTCCTTTAAAACACTCTCACACACATAAAATTCGATATCCACCTGCACAATTTTTCTTTCATAAACCATGATGCTGTATTGGTCCAGATTGAGTAATAAGTTTGAGAAGCAACATGGGAAAGATTTATGCATAACTACAAGTTAGTGAAATAAAATCCTACAGTTATAATGACCCAAACTTCAAGTTATAGTCACAAAAACGATTATTACTATTATTGTGATATAATATAGACAACCAATATTTTATCCTGTCAAGAACAGTGAAGAAATATTTTTAAAGGGCAAAGCAATAAAAGTAGTGACAACAACAAAAAGACATCCTAAGGAAAGACAAGTTCTGGGAATTTGCAATTCATTAAAAATTCTTTTGAAAATATATTTTTCCCATTTTTCTGTGGTTTGGGATAAGCCACTTCAAAAAAAAGCCTTGAAAGACAAAATGCTAAATTTCTTTCAGGACAAACCAAGATGGTTTTATTGCAGTTTATAAAATTTGGTAACCATCATGCAACCAAAATAAGTCCAATCCTTAAAGGTCCATTTAATAGTTCTGAAGCAACATTATACTCACCCTACAATTATCCTCATATAAGGGCAAAAGTTCTTCAAGGCCAGGGGTTCTTTTTGGAATTTTATGAACGCTTCCATTTGTTTTACAAACTACTGGCCCCATGTGAACTGGAGAGCCCAGTGCTTGAGCTTATCTGTTCCCTCAATAACAGATAATTATCAGGCTCCAAGCACTATGCTGACATCTCCTGTGATAGGAGTACACAAGTAAGGAAATAAACACAAACAGCTGTGCTAATTCCAGCAGCATTCAAAGACTAAGTAAAAGAGGGTTGGGCTGGGGGAGCTGTTCAATCAAAAAGAATTGAATTCATCTCAGAAAAAAAAAGTTCTCCATAAAATAATGCTGCTCAAGTCAAAAGGAGTATAATCATGAAACAGGAAAGCACAAAAACTATAAACTCAGAAAAAAAGAATAGTTGAAAATGTTCTTTCTCTTCTTAATGTACATTTGTAATCTATAAGGCTCTATAATGAAGACCACATTCTCACCTGCCAAGTTTGCCTTACAAATAGATCACTCACTAAAGGCATTAGATGAGATATAGCTATAAAGAAGGAATTCTTAAATTTGCGGGGAGATCACTGAACCTTTTGTGGAAGCCTATGTACCCCTTCACAGAATTATATTTTTAAATGCATTAAATAAAATTTATAGGATGGCAAAGGAAGACAATTTTATTTAAATACATTTATTCAAAAAAATTTTGACTTTACAGATCTCAGTTCAAGAACTTTCAATATTACATTTTGATGGCTGTGTGTAACAGTGTGCTAAATAATAAATTTCCTAAAATTTATAATATACCTTCATGCTACTCCTGTCAAAGCAACTACTTTCAGTCTCTATTTTTTTAAAAAGGTTTCAAGAAATTAGACTATTTAATCTAGTGAATCTACTATTGTTTTTGTTTTTCTTAATTTATTCTAAAACCAGTTTAGGAACCATCTCCTGAAAATTAGTCACTATTTTATAGTCACACTCCCATTTATTTTTATTTGTAAAATATGTCTTATTAATGTCTTTTGTCTTTACATCACAGTCATGGGAAGATCCCTCCTTCAGACCAAAATCCTATCTTGTAACAAAAACAATTTTTAAAAGTCGCCTAATAAAAGTGACCATACCTGACAAACACACAACATTTTGATATATTCATTCCCTACCTCTGCTTCATGAGGAAAGAGATACATTCCATTGACTGTTCTCTGGTACCATCACTTGTTTTTCAATTGACTTCCTTTTATTAATCTTTTCATATACATTGTTGTAGTCATGGAATATAGTGTTCTTTTGATTCTTGCTCTCTGCATTAATTCATAGAAATCTTTTCATGTTTCTTTGAATTCTTCTCATATGTCATTTCTTTCAGTACAATAATGTTCCATGTGAT
This sequence comes from Macrotis lagotis, assembly GCF_037893015.1. Lineage (NCBI taxonomy): Eukaryota > Metazoa > Chordata > Mammalia > Peramelemorphia > Peramelidae > Macrotis > Macrotis lagotis. Next base: position 286,004,849 of record NC_133666.1, read on the forward strand.
CATATACCATAATTTGTTCAACCATTCCATAATTAATAAGCAACCAATTTGTTTATAATTATTTGCTATCATAAAGAGTGCCATTAGAAATAGCAACATATATGGGGTGGCTAGGTGGCACAGTACATAAAGCACCAGCCCTGGAGTCAGGAGTACCTGGGTTCAAATCTGGTCTCAGACACTTAATAATTACCTAGCTGTGTGGCCTTAGGCAAGGCACTTAACCCCATTTGCCTTGCAAAACAAAAAACCTAAAAAAGGGAATATCAACATATATTGGATCTTTGTTTTAAGTTTTTGACAATATACTCAATCTAAAAATTATTTCTCTAAATAGATTTTTATTGATGTCTTGTGTTTTTATACTACCTAGACTTCCCTTATATCCCTCCTCTCATCTCTCTCTTAAAAGTTATTCTTCATAACAAAGAATTTTTCAGAAAAGAAAAAAAGGGAAGAGAAGAAAAAGTCAGCAAAACTAATGAATGAACACATTGAAAACTGATTTTATATATAGTGTTTATACACCTAAGGATCCTTCCCCTACCTCTGCAAAAGAGCAGAGTGAGGTGTCTTCTCATATCTGTTCTTTGGGGTCAATCTTGTTCTTTATAATTCTGCACCATTCATTTTCTACTATCTTGTTGTTCTTTGCATTTACACTGTTGCAGTCATTGTCTATTGTTTTCTTAAATCTGTTTGCTTCACTTTGCAGCAGTTTATATTTCTTTACATGTTTCTCTATAGTCATGTTTATTGTTTTTATAGCAGAGAAATTATTCGATTAGCATAACAAAAAATTCTGCTAAAGCTATTCACTGTGAAATATTCAAGATATGTGACCTTAGGCTTATTGACCTCAGCTAGCTAATGAAGTTTCCCTCCTTCTTGCAGTAAATCCAAGAAATCTTGCCCTTGGGCCTCAAGACTTGCATCTTTCACACATTTCTATATTTCACTCATCATTGAACCTCACCTACCTCAAGGCCTTTGAGTAACCTGGCCCTTTCAAGTTCCTGAGCCTGCTTGGTTCCCTGGGTTGAGAAATCTGTCCCCATCTAATCCCCTAACTACTTTTTCCTTTCCTGCCTCTACCCCCAGAACTGAATGGCTATTTGTTACTTTGTTCTCTCATGCTCTTCTCACTGCTTTAAGGATTTTCCTATACTTGAAAGATTTTCTAGTGTTTATTGGAGGGAGGGAGAGAGAGAGAGAGAGAGAGAAGAGAGAAGAGAGAAGAGAGAAGAGAGAAGAGAGAGAGAAGAGAGGGAGAGAAGGGGAAAGGAAAGGGAAGGGAAGGAACATGTATAAATTTCTATTACATAAAATTAAGTAATGCCAAACTGGATTGAACTTAACACCTTATTCTATCCAGTTATATTTCTCCAAAACCTAGGTTGTCCCATGATTTCAGCTATGGAACCATCAGCTCCCTAAACAGCCTCAGCAGAAAAAGATATATTTTCCTAGAACACATCTCTATGCTGATTTTTAATGCATTGGATAAAACCTATTAACCTACTTAGGAAACACATCTTGGTTATGACTGACTCTTGTTTCTGTTATATATGCTCACTTAATAATCAATCAGCTACTCAACTAAGACATGCTAAGTCAATATATCCCAATAGAGATTAGGAATTAAGAGAGTCACAAATTATTTGCATTTCCTTTCAAAGCTCCAAAACTATACAAAACTAATCCACCTAGTGGAATCAAATACTTTATTCACCTGAATTGGCACTGAATTTCTCTAAAATATAAAGTCCCTAAAAAAAAGACAAAAGGGTTTATGACTTTGATGCCTTTGTGCCATCACCCCTCTTGTATGCCTTAGTATCTACCCTGTCCTATACATTATATGTAATATAATATACATAATTATATATTATACATACATCATTTCCAAATAAATATTTACCTCTCAAAAGCTATAAAATATTTGTTTCAGACTCTAAAGACAATTCCCAAAAAGGAATTATGAAAACAGTTTGAGCACTGTTAGACTAAACCTGAAGCAACACTTCAGTTCTTCACTGGGGCTAAAGGAACTGTGTCCATTTCCTGTTCTATTGTCAGTCATTTGGCTCCATTGCAGATAGGTGTTAGACTCCTCATTATTGAATTATTTAACTCATCAAGTCCCTCACCCCATGCTCCTCTACCCTTAAAATTAGGACAATTTTACTTATAGGTTCACATTTAGGAAAGCTAAACCCCAGGACAGCTAGGTAGCACAGGCCTAGAAGTCGTGAGATCATCTTCCTGAGTTCAAATCTGTCCTTGGACACTTAACTGTGTGAGCCTGGATAAGTCACTTAACCCTGTTTGCTTATGCTTCCTCATCTGTAAAAATCAACTGGGAAAAGAAATGAAAAACACCCCTATTATTTTTGCCAAGAAAAACCCAAATGGGGGTCAAGAAGAATCATAGTTAGATATGACTGAAAATGAATGAACAACAAAAAAACACAGGACACTTACAAAAGTTCTTTGGAAAGCAAAAGAAGCTTCAGTTTACTAGGAGTCTGACACCTACCATTTTAGAACACCAAAGCACTTTATAGGACTACTATTTGAACAACTACTTTTCACCTGGGCACTCAGCATTATCTAAACAATTCCCAGTACATGTCTTCTGATAAAAGCATTAAAGACTCAAAACAATTTCTTGCCAGTTGTCATCCTTTTGGAAAGAGACAGAAGAAACAAATTCAGTCCAATAAAACTTCTCCAACTCACAAGGTGACCTCCAATCCTGGATCTTTCTTGAGGATGACTCTTAATCTAATATTCAGGAAAATGACAAAGTAGATGAAGAAAGAAAAAGAAGGAAGAAGAAGAAGAAGAAGAAAAGAAGAAACAAGAAGGAAAGAAGAAACAAGAAGAAGAAAAGAAGGAAAGAAGAAACAAGAAGAAGAAAGAAGAAGAAAAAGAAAGAGAAAGAAGAAAGAAGGAAAGAAGGAAGGAAGGAAGGAAGGAAGGAAGGAAGGAAGGAAGGAAGGAAGGAAGGAAGGAAGGAAGGAAGGAAGAAGGAAGGAAGCACAAACCCCAGATTCAGACTACACTATGCAGAAAATGTGCTTTAGCTTTATCACATGCTTGAGCAGCCTAGGGCCAACCAAGCCAACTCCACCTACCTCTCAGTTCAAAACAGTTTTTCCAAATTAGCAACTAATCACTTTTGTATATCCACTGAGTCATTTAGCTATTTCCCTAGAGCCAATAAAGAGGCTTATCATTATATCACTGTATAACCCCCTCATCAATGAGTCACACATGGCCAGAAGTAGGTCCCTCAAAATTTCCATTCAATTGCCAGAATCAGGAATGGCAACTCTGAATATGCTCCATGGATGATGAAGGAAAGGTAAGGTGAGAATTAGCCCTTGCTACTCCAGCTTCAATGCAACAAATGTATGTGCCCAAGGTTACTGACTACTTTGTAGGGGACCAGTCTTGTTTGAATGTGCAAATCCCACTATATTCTGTAAAATAATGTTTGTTGTACCTAATTCTCAGGGTTAATATTTTAAGGTTCAAAAGAGATGATGAATATGAATTGCTTTCTGAATCTTCCTATATTATCTCTATAAAATTAAAGTCACAAGATCCTAATCTAAATGTTCTTAATCTGATAACATTTTTAAACATGCTTTGATAATTAGAAATCAGTGTGATTAGTTTCCTTGGTAATCCTATGGGTTGATTTCAGGTTTCATCAGAATGATAAAGAAGTCCATGACATAAAAAAGACTGATAAAGAAGTCCATGACATTCACACAAAAAGTTAAGAATTCCTATTTTACTAATAAGCTTAATAGGTACCCACTATATTTGCAGAACATAAATAGAGTCTGATTTTAGGAACTTTTAGAGGTTTCTTTTAACACTTTATAAATATCCTTTAAATTTGTAAAGCATCTCATAAATATATAAAATCTTTATAAACTCCTTTGCTATGATTTTGGGGTTATTATGGGCTCACCCTAGATTCTGTCCTCAAACTTTGCTGGGACTATTTGAGAATTGATAACACTGGATCAAAAGACTTGAATTGGAACTCTCTGTTGTTTACAAACTTTATGACCTTGGGTAATGTAGCCTTGGTCTTTCTGCCTCTGTTTTTCTTTTTTTTCTTTTTGTGCCCTCTTTCCCTTCTCCCTCCTACCTCCTCACAAGAACAGAAAGAAGATAAATAAGATAATGAGCCAGATTTTTCTTAGTGTATAAATGATTCCTGGGGAATAATTTACATTGTATTAACTCCTTCAGGCCACTGGGGTGCCATTTTGTAAATTGCTGTACTCCTGCAGTGTACTAAATGGCACCCTAGTGACCTGAAAAAGTTAACTCCTCCCCTCTAAATGATTGAATTACTCCTGGGGCATAATTTATATACTGGGAGGATCTGATAGACCATATGTGAAGTTCTTTGAAAGAAGGTTGGTTATAGAAATTCAAAGAATTAGCATTGTGTTCCACACATTTGAAGACTTGCTTCAAGAGGTCTGTCATGACATTTTCTCCTAACAGCTTTAAGAAGGAGGTCATTGTAATCCTACCCTTTCCAAAGCCAAACAATAGACCAAAAAAAACAGGAAAATAACCAAAATGAGCCTGGGGAGTGTCATATTTATAGAATGACTTCAACACCTGTAAGGAGTCATAAAAGAATATAAGGGAGAGGCCAGGAAATCAGTCTGATAATATTAAGTATGCATATAGCATACCTCTAGGGAGAAGCCAGAAATCAGTCTGATATTATAAAGTATGTTTGTAGCATACCTCTTCAATCTTCCAACCTTGAAGTAAGTACACAGGACAATCGAGAGTACATAGGAGTCACTGAAAATAAGACACTGTTAACTATCTTCCTTACCTTCTTCTAAAGAAGAAAATATAAAGGAGCTTATCCCCTATTGGGTAGAGGGAAAAAAGAATCTAAACACTTAACAATTCACATAAAAGACAAAATGGTTGGGTGTTTGTTTTTTGTTTTTTAAAATTTTTATTCAGGACCCCAAAATATCTAGGTCTATCATTCTTTTTCCTGATTCTTGACATAAAAGAGTATTGATACTACTAGTCAAGAAATAATATGAGAAGAGTATTGGACCTAAAAATTGAATGATATGGATTCACTTATTAGCTCTATTACCCTGGACAACTTGCTTCACTTTTCTGACTTTCTTTCTCTCCTCCATTTATCTTCATCTGTAAAATGAGATAATTAGACTTGCTTTGATAGCACTAACTTTAAGGAAAGCACTTTGTAAATGAGTCATTATTTGTGATGATTGTCTTTCAGGGCCACCATTTTCCTTTGACTGTCATTTAGTAGGAAGGTAATAGAATCTTAATTATTATGCCACATTCCCCTGGTTGCTCAAGATTATTGGACAAGTCTCTTGGCTATGCTAGTTTCAATTTCTTCATTAGTAAAATGAAGGATTTTAGACTAGCATGTCTCAAGGGTCCCTTCCAGCTCTGACTGAGTCATTCTATACACCTGTGGCTCAAGTAGCCTGAGTTCTATTTTATTCTTATTGATTTGTTTGATTGTGTGACCCCATGATCTCTAAAGTCACTTCTAGAATTCTACAGCTAATTACCATTATTATAATTGTTGTATAATTGATATAATTATAATAATAAATTCCACTAGATTGTAAACTCCTTGAAGACCAAGATTATCTGTCTTTTTTAAATATTTGTATCCCCAGTACTTGGTTGAACTTAACACACAACCAAATCAAAGCTTAATCTTTATTACTATTGGCTAATATGTCTCCTTTGATTATTTATGACCTTACTTTGAGTGATTGAATTGTTTGCATGCTAAGAAGTAACTACTTAAATATGCTGGGTATTGTTCTCTTCCAAGATTTCTGAAGTTTCTCATAATGTCAAAAAAAAAAAAGAAAGAAAAAAGGAAACGAAAGGAAGTCAATATAACACCTCCTCTTTAGTGAAGAGTTGATGCAATCATTGGAGGTTCTTCTGTTTTGGTTGGCCAATGAGACAACATGCATAAAGTTCTCTGAAATAGCTAAAGAGCTGTTTAAATGATAGCTGTTATCATTGCTATTAGCATCATAATTATTTTAAATTCTTATTATTAATGGAATAAAAAATAATGTTTATGATAGAGAAATTATCTCAGAGACTGGAAAACTTGGACTCAGGTCCTGCCTCTGACACATACCAGCTTGACCTTCCATTTCTGTAGGTACCTCTCTTAAGATCATAAGTGGCAGAAAAGGTATATACCTATTCTGTAATTGGGGAGTTTCCCTAGACCAATAAAATCACAAGTCCAGACTCCATCCCTAGCTAAATAATAATCAACAAAAACAAATCAACACAAAATAAGAGGGGAAAATTTTATTCCTACCCTCACCCAACCCCACCCCATCTTTTAACTTGAGAGAAAAAGAAAAAAGTGGTGGGAAAGGAGATTTTTCTTTTGTTCTCTCTTCCTCCCAGACCTCTCCAAAGTTTAGACTGCTTTTCTTCATTCTTTTCATACAGATCAATATAACTATGGATACAGATATGATATATGTGTGTATATGTATATATTATATATTTTTTTGCAGTTATCTAAATTTTTGTTTCTGTTGACCTCATTTTATACCATAATCTTTAAATCTTTTCATATTTCCTTGTATGTTTCATATTGTCATTTTTTTCATTGTGCCATAATATCCATTATGATAATATGTCATGGTTAATCAATTATTGCCCAATTGTTGGAACATTTCCAATTTTTTGCATTACAAATTGGTCAGTAAAATTTTTTTTCATGATTGATTCTTATTGGAAAGAACAAAATATTTTTTTCTACTTAATCTCTCCCATTATCAGTCTTCAAAGGGATTATTCCTTTTTTATTTTTAAATAGATCTAAAGAATAACGGAAGGCTTGGGTTTTTTTTAATTTTCAAGCAGTTTTATTAATTGTAGATAATGACTTTCCTATATGACACTTTAAATTTTAAAAAATATTTTCCTGTTAACAGCCTGCTGTCAAAGTAGGAAGTACAAATATTATTTTCCTCATTTTACAGATGGAGCAGAGATTAAGTCACTTGACAACAGTTACAAATTTAGTAAATGCCAAACCAGGATATAAATGCCAGTCTCTCTTCACTCCAAGGCCTTCTCTCTTTTCAGTCTTACATTCTGAATCCTCTGGAGTTGGTAAACCCAATACCACAAATATAGAAAGCCTGCTGAAAGTGAAGGACAAGCTTAGATGCTATAAATACAAAATTAACTAAGATAATTACTATGAGAAAACTTACTGCCAAAAGGGGGCAATAAGAAATACATGCCAGGGACAGCTAGGTGGTTCAGTGCATAAAGCACTAGCCCTGGAGCCAGGAGGACCTGAGTTCAAATCCAATCTCAATAGTTTTGAGATATAGTCATATAAAAACTGCCCTAAAATCAATATTATTTAGAGATATGCAAATTCAGACAACTATATAAGGTACCATCTCCCATCTATCAGATTGACTAATATAACAGAAAAGGAAAATAATCAATGTTGGAAGGAATATGGGAAAACTGGGACACTACTGCCCTATTGGTGGAGTTGTGAATTGATCCAGTCATTCTGGAGAGTAATTTGGAATTAAACCCAAAGGGCTAACCCTTTGATCCAGCAATATGACCTCTGGGTTCTAAGACTGTATCCCAAAGAGATTATTAAAAAAAAAAAAAGGAAAATACTACATGTACAAAAATATTCAAAGCTCTTTTTATGGTGGCAAAGAATTAGAAATTGAGGGAGAATTAACGGCAATTGAAGAATGGCTGAACAAGGTGTATATGAATGTAATGGAATATTATTCTATAGGAAATGAGCAGGTGAATTTCAGAAAAATCTAGGAAAACAAACATGAACTTAAAAGGCTAAGTGAAATGAGCAGAACCAGAAGAACATTATACATAGTAACAGCAACACAGTAAAATAATCAACTATGGCAAACAACTCTTCCCAGTAATAAAGTAACCAATTACAATTCTCAGACTTGTGATGGAAAATTCAGAGAAAGAACTATGAGGGGCGGCTAGGTGGCGCAGTGGATAAAACACCGGCCCTGTAGTAAGTAGTACCTGAGTTCAAATCTGACCTCAGACACTTAATAATTACCTAGCTGTGTGGCCTTGGGGAAGCCACTTAACCCCATTTGCCTTGCAAAAACCTAAAAAAAAAAAAGAGAGAGAGAAAAAGAACTATGAATGCAGCTCAAATCATACTATTTTCACTTTTTTCAATTTTTTTTTGCTTTTTCTTTCTTTCCCTTTTGTTCTGATTCTTTTTTCATAGCATGACTAATATGGAAATATGTATAACATGAATGTGCATGCATAACCACATCAGATTATTTCTTAGGGCAAGGGGAGGGCAGAGTGGGAGAGAGTAAACTTTGTAAAAATGAATGGTGAAAACTATATATATTTATATATATGTATGTGTGTGTGTGTGTGTGTGTACATATATATATATATATATATATATATATATAATTGGTATAATTAATTTTTTAAGTTTTTTTTTTTGAAAGGTAGTGGTGTTAAGTGGCTTGCCCATGGTCATACAGCTAGGTAATTATTAAGTGTCTGAGACCAGATTTGAACCCAGGTACTCCTGACTCCAAGGCCGGTGCTCTATTCACTACCCCACCTAGCTGCCCCTGGATTGATTAATTTTAAATATCCAACCTCAAACATTTTCTAGCTTTGTCACCCTGAGTTACACTAAATGTGTAACTGTTGTCAGGTGACTTAATTGGTAATGAAGGAAAGGGAAGGAAAGGAAGGGGAGAGGAGGGGAGGGGAGGGAAGGGAAAAACAAAGGCATAAATTGATAAAGACAGCCTAGTGTAAACAATAGAGGAGCAGCTTGACTGTTAAGACCTGAATTAAGAGTTTTACTCTGGCACATACTAATTAGGTAGCCAAAGAAATCCAATTGGCATTAATAGAAAGAATTTCAACATGAAGAGTTCCTGATATTGATGAAATCACAAATTCAAAAAGTACCGTGATATAATAAATGCATTCTTTCCTTACCTCTACCTCTTAGAAGTCAAGTCCTTCAAAATGATTGGGATTCAAAGAATATGGTGGACCAAGGCAAGAAACTACCTGGCTCTCCCAAATTTTCTTCCACAAATAATATAAAATAATGCCTCAGAGTGAATTTTAGAGCAGTAGAAATAACTAAAAGTTGTGATCAAGCAGTTGTTCAGCATGAGAAAACTTGGGAGGATATTAGGAAAGACTTGACTTCCTCAGGGGGTGGTGATCTGGCCTGATTGAAGGGAAGATACCTCCAGCCAAATACTACTGAACAGATAAACAAGTCCTAGGGAAAACTATGTGGGCAGCAGCCTCAACTTCAGAAACTTCTTCCCCAAGGAACACTGTGGGAATAAGGAAGCTGGTCTTAGGAATATTATAGAAACCTCTACTGGCTGTCATTGGATGAGGGACCCAAGTGCACTGACCAAAGGCAGTCACAGGCTGGGGCAGTGTTCAAGAAGGAAGGTACATGCTGGTGTGTATTGTATTTGCAGAAGGGCAAGGGCCCTGCTGGCTATGTTCACTCTAAAGATAGTGAAGTCCCTGGTTTTGATTCCAGGGATGGTGCAAAAAAAAAAAAAAAAAAGAAAGAAAGAAAAGAATGTCAACCAACTAGAAAAGACATCCAAAAATTTGCAAAATAAAATAACTCCTTAAAAATTAGAATTGGGCAAGGGAAATCTAGTGATGTTATAAGGCACCAAGAAATAATAAAACAAAATAAAATGAATGAAAAAATAGAAAAGAATGTGAAATATCTCATTACATAAACTGACATGGAAAACAGGAGGTACAATATAAAATTTATTAAACTACATGAAAATTATGTTAAATAAAAAGTCTAGAATACTATACTTCAAAAATTTAAGGAAAATTCCCTGAAGCTTTAGAGTCAGAGATAAAATAATTTTTTTAATTTCTCATCAGAATTGGGTTAAAGAGGGAGTAGCATGTGTATCTAGAGGATATAAAAGTCAACGTAGGTAGAACTAGGAAGATGAGAGGTGAGGATAAAGGAGGGACTCAGAGGATAAAAGTAAATTAGAGAAATATGAAGCATATTACCTATCAGACTTGTGGATAAGAAAAGAATTTATGAATAAACAAAAGACAAATTATTGTGAAATTGTAAAATGGTTGATTTTGATTACATTAAATTAAAAAATCAATATCAATATAGTCAAGATTAGAAAAAAAGAAGAAAATGAGGGGGGGAAGAATTTATAGATACTTTTCAGATAAAGATCTCACATTTCAAATAGAAAATTTTATCAAATTGATAAGAATGAGTCATTCCCCAGTTGATAGCCAAAGAATGTGAAAAGCAGTTGGGGATATATACAAAGCTATAAAGTCATATGAAAAAATGCTTTAAATCATTATTGATTAGAACAACTCTGGGGTACCAAAACATACCTATCAGATTGGCTAAAATAGTTGAAGGGCAATATAACAAATGTTAGAGGGGATGTGGAAAAGTCAGGACACTAATATACAGCTACTGGAATTAAAACTGATCCAACCACTTTGAAGAACAATCTGGAGTTATGATCAAAGAGTTATAAAACTATATATAGTTTTTGACCTAATAATATTATTAGGTCTATTTTCCAAGAAAATAGGTAGGGAGGATAAAATATAGCAACTCTCTGAGGTGATAGAACTGGAAATTAAAGGGATGCCCATCAGTGGGGAAATGGTTATATAAATTGTGGTATATGATTATGATGAAACACTACTGTGTCATAAGAACTGATGAGTTGGTTGATTTAGAAAAACTTGGAAAGACTTGCATGAGATAATGAAGAGTAAAATGACCAGAACCAAGAGTATGTTGGATACAGTAACAGCAATGTTGCTCAAACAATAACTGTGAACAACTAAGTTATTCTGAGTATTATAAATATTCAAATCAACCACAAAGACTTATGAAGGAAGTTATTGCTACCTTTAGAGAAAGAACTGATAAGCAGAAGTATGAATAGTGTGGTTTTATATTTATATTTATATACATGTATGGGTGTGGGGGTGGAGGTGTCAGGAGGGAGAAATGGTGGCCTTCTCTAGTTCAGGCTGAAAAAGGAGGGAGATAGCTTGGAACAAAAAATTATTCAATTTCTTTAAAGTCCTTCAAAATTCAGATTAAACATTAAAATAAAGCTTTTTTTTTGGATCACCCCAGACACTACTATTTCCCTCCCTGCCAAATACATAGAATGAATTGTTTATGTTCATGTTTCCCCTGATTATTTTAAGAATAAGCTCCTAGAGGACAGTAAGGGTTTATTTCATTTTTGTTTTTTAATTATCATCACAAATGATTGATGTGTAGTTGGCAAGCGATAAATGATTGCTAACTCATTGTTTGGTTAATTGATTTAAAGCATCATGACAAATATTAGGGGAAGTTTATTTTAAACTAGATGCATAAAAGGCAAAGGAGAGTTCACCCAAGATAGTCTAAAAGAGAGGAAAATCTTTCAGTAGGTAGAAACAGAAGGAGGGAGGGCAACCACTCCAGACATGGTGTGAACAAAGCCAAAAAGGCAGGAGAAATATGTGAAGCATAAAAACTCCTATCAAGTAAACTTGTGACTTTTAAAAGAAAAAATATCATGAAGCAGTGAAAAGCATTCTTGATTTAGAATCAAGAGACCTAGGGTTGTATCCTACCTTTCAAGCTTCCTAGTCATATGGACATTCCTAAGTCACTGTCTCTAAAATGTAACTAATAGTCAGACCTGCAATACCCACTTCATAGGGCAGTTGTGAGGATTAAATGAGATAATGGATGTAAAGTGCTCTATAAACCTCCCAGTATAGTGGAAAGAGTCCTTGGCTCAGGAGTCAGGGAACCTGTATTAAGTCTGATGCCAATTATCTATGTGACCCTAAACAAGTCACTTAAGCTCCCTTGGCTTAGTTTTCTTATCTGTAAAATGAAAGGGATTAGACTAGATGGCTTCTGGGGTCCATCTATGGTCCTATGATCTTATATAACTATGAGTTAGTTATTATTGCTATTAAAGATATGATGACCCATGTTATAATGGAGCTCAGGGACTCAGGTCCTGGCTCTTACAAGAAAAGCAGCTGTGCCCTGAACAAGAGCACATGAAGAGGGCTCTGTATATAGACAAGGGCTGAACCATAATCCCTGCCATTCCCCCCTGCACTTGGCAGCCCACAAAAATCAAAGGAGTCTGGGCATGAATGTGTGAGGAGTGAGTTGTGTGTTGTAAACCATCGCAGCTATAAACAGTAATGCCTTTCCAATACAGAGATGTTATTCCCCCTGTCTGGAATGTTCTCCCTCCCTTCCCTAGTCTATGTCCTATCCTTCCTCTGAGGCTCAGTTCAAGCCCCACCTCCTCCACAAAAGACCTTCTCTGACCACCTCAGTTCACAGGGATTGCATTCTCCTCTGGCCTCCAGCAGCACATACTCTATTATAGGGCCCTAGAGCTAGAAGTGCAAGGAACCTCAGGGTTAACTAGTCCAAACCCATTTCCTCTTACAGATGAAGAAACTGAGGCTCTGAGAGTTAAAGGATTTGACTGGGGTCTTCCACAGGTAATAAATATAAGAGGTAGGATTTGAACCCAGGTGATGAATCTAAATCTATTTGTTTCCATTTAACCATTCCAGTTATTTGACTTATAATCAATAATTTTTTTACTCACAAACACAAAAATCTCCCACTATTTACTGCATTTTCCCCTAGATTTTTCTTTGCAATTAAACAAAACAAACCCAAAGTATTTGGGGGTTAAAAAAAAAGTTCTACATTACATTATTCTTTATCTCTTTGTTCTTTTTATATTGCCCCCCCACTCCCAACTAGATTGTAATTTCTTTGAGTGGGAAGCAGGTATCATGTTATATATTCCTTTGTAATCCCTATAACTAGCATGGGAATGTAATCTCTGTAAGCATAGTTTGCTTTTGATGATAATGATGATGAAAACATCTTATAGAACAAGCCTTGAATTGATTGTCTCAAGGTGGGAGGATGATAAACCCAAACCATCTTTGATCTTCTTCTAACCAAGGCTTTATGGTTTGGTTTGCAAAGTGGCTGGTTGTGGCCTCTTGGGACCACTGAGGAAGCAAGGTTCTCCAAGCAAAGTTCCATTGGGCATCAAGTCCATGATTGGCATGATCTATTAGCACACTATTCTGACCAAAGGAGCAAACTACCCATGTAGAAAGCTTCTGGATGGGTTCAATGTCTACATATTCAAGTTCCAAAGAGCTCAGATCCTGAAATCTTAATGAATTCCTTCATCAGCCTACAACCCTAGGAGAATAAGAATAATAAGAGATGCTAAGTTCCCATTTTCTAATTCATCTAAAGGTATGCCACAGACCTATCAAAGAGAACAAAGGTGACATTTCACAGGGCTAGAAAGAAAACACTTGAGGAATTCTGAATTAGCTGAAGTAAGGTATGCATAGAGATCATTAGACTTTTGCTTCCTCATAACTTAAATCCCAGTAATGTTACTAAGTACAATTTTCCTCCCACACCAGTTCAGATAACAAGTCTCCAAAGTAGTTGATCTTTAACTTTTACAAAGAATTTAATAATATATGATCTTCCTTCTTTCTCTCCCACACTACCACACACACTTCCCGGGTCTATTGTCTGCATTAGCTGTGTGAAGACCCACATACTCCCCACTAACAGGATGAGTCATAAATATGAGGTATATGGATGTAAACTGAGACTGCTTACACTTTCTATGGCCTCCAGCTCGTAAAATAAAAGTGGTCCACTGAACTTTGTATTGCCTCTAGAGATGCAGGTTACTTCTTATCAAAGAGATAGCAACTTGAATTATCATCTTTAAAGGCTAATTTTAAATCACACAAGACTGAAGAATAAGTTGTCCTCCCTGAACGACAGACCTTAGGGAGGCGGCTTATAGGAGATAGGCATTATAAGTTTCCTAGATTTCCTTCCTTTATAAAGAAAGGTAAATGCTGGTTTCACCTATTATGATGAAAAGTGATCCTACCTCTGCTTTTCAAGGATCTCTGAAAACAGGTATGATTCCTGCAACTACTCCTAGAGAATTGAAATGTGTTCTTGAGGGTTTTTTCATCCCTTTACATTTCTGAAAACTTGGACAAAATCAGATTTAGTCAACCTCCTGTGACCTGTTCTCGCAGAAATGATCTTATGATTCTGGAATTGTGATTTCGAATGTATGTGCCTACCCCAGTGTCTGGTATTATATTACATCAGCATGAAAATTAGCCCAGGCCTAAGGAGCCGGCCAACTTCAGAAGCCTTCTTCATTGCTTGCCATGTAATACATGATATGTAGAGCCTCTGACTTCAGCCAACAGACATTTGGAGACCGTGTTGGCCCTAGCATAGGGTCTAATCTAAGTGTGTGTTTAGGTCTGAAAGCGAATCAGAAAAGGCACTCGAGGGCACGTCACAGAATAAGAGCCCTATAAATTCATCACCACTTGCAGCTTCCCCTGGCAAACCGACTGCTCATCCTGGACTGCTCCACATCTGTCCTCAGTGATACACCTCCAGCTGGCAACTCCCAGTCCTCTTTCCTTCCCCAGGAGAAAAGAGTGAGTGAAAGAGGGGAAATAAAAAGAGACGGAGGAGAAAGGACAAAGGCTAGAAAGAAGCAAAACCACCCTAAAGACCCAACCGCCATCAGGTCGAGTTCCTTCTCTCTGACCCCAGAGACAAGAGGAGTGGATCCGGAAGCCACAGCTCTTTGGCCAAGTTTGGATTGCCCTAGTGGATCGGTCTGAGCCTCTTGCCATGTTTTATTAGGAATTAATTGGGCAATGTGATTCAAGCCCTCGCCGGCCTTACGGGGATCCTCCAGCACCTGGGTGCCCTGCTGAGCCCCCCCTCCGCAGCGCCCCTCTCTCCTTCGACCTCGCGGAGTTGTCTGGTGCTGACATCCACTCCCACCCGCCCCCCACCTCCATCTCGGCATTCTCACGCACCGGTGCTTCCTTTTTCTTCTCTGTTTCTTCTCCCTCCCCAGCGCCCCCCTCTTCCACCTCAAGCCCGGGTGGTACGCGTGTGACTGTGGACTCCCTCCCCCGTCTCCCACCCCCACTCTGGTCTCTCTTCCCCTCCCCCCTCCCCACCCCCATCCCCAATATCCCCTCCCTTCCCCTCCCCGCCCCCGGGCCCAAACTCGGGCTCTCCTGGACCAGCCGCCGCTCTTGGAGCCCTGATGTCTTCATCGGACTCCTTGCAGGGGTTGATGGGGTGTCTCGCTCGGCTTTCCAAGCAAGAGGATCTCGGCTTCGGCAGCGGCAGCAGCGGCGGCGGCAGGAGCAGCAACATCCTCCGGCCCCAACCCGTGCTCCCAGGCGGCGCTCCCCGCGGCGCAGAGCGCTGCCGCCGCTGAGCTCCGGCTAAGCGGCCGGGACCAGAGTCAGCGGAGCCCGGAGCGGAGCCCCGAGTGGAACCGCGAGTGGAGCCCCAGAGCGGAGCCCCAGAGCGGAGCCCCGAGCGGAGCCCCGAGTGGAGCCCCGAGTGGAGCCCCAGAGTGGAGCCCCGGAGCTGAACCCGGAGCGGAGCCCCGAGCGGAGCCCCGAGCGGAGCCCCGAGTGGAGCCCGGGAGCGGAGCCCGGAGCGGAGCCCCAGCGCAGCGCAGCGGCCGAGGCCGCGTCTCCCCCCGGCCAGGGCAGCAGCGGCCGCGCCAGACTTGGTCCTCGGGGGCCGGGGGCAGCAGCGGGGCAGCTGTCAGCCGCGGCCGGCCCAGCAGCAGCAGCAGCAGCAGCGCCGCCTCGGTCCTCCCTCGCCGGCTCTCCTCCGCAGCGCTTCCAAAAGGGATTGCGAACTTTGTGTCGGACCCGCTCCGCGGGTCTCCGTGGTCCTGAGCTCGACCCCGATGCGTTTCTTGGCCGGCACTCGGGCTTCCTGGGGTTAATGTCCAACTGGGGGTCTGCCGAGACCGGATCAAAGGTAAGCGGGACTGCTGCGGAGGGCAGGGGTCTCTTGCTACCCCCCACCCCCACCCCACTAGGATGAGGGTGGGAGTGGCGGGGATGGAGAGGTCCTCCCGGCTGGCCCGAGAGCGCGGGCGTGGAACCTGGCAGCAAAGGAGGGAGCACGGGGGGATGAGGCGAGGAGGCGCGGAGGACCAGAGGAGGGAAGGAGGGAAACACGCTGGGGAACCAGGAGAAGAGGGGAAGTGGAAAAGAAGGCGCAGGCCTTGCCCAAAGGGGACTTAGGTAAGTTTGGAGGCAGGTTGTCTTCTCATCCACAACTTCCACCACCACTCTCCGGAGTCCAGGATGCCCCTCTGTGGAGTCATGATCGTTCTGTCCTGGGGTAGGGTGCAAGGGAAAAATGAAGCCGTCCTCTTCCCCACTACTTAAAGTGCCCGGGCTATCCCCTCTACCCGGTGTCCGCCGTAATAATGGAAGGAAGCTATTATTAGTGAGCTTGCTTTAGTCTTCTCTGGGTTAAAAAGAAAGGCAGGTATCTGCGAGCCGGCGGGAAAGGTGTACAAAAGTGGAAAGGAAAGACGACTCCCGTGGTTACTTTTGGCCGGCGTGTTAAAGAGACTTGAATTGTTAAGTCCTTGAAAACAGGTTTAATCCACATTTTCAATGGCTGTCCTCCCTATCCAGGAGGAAAGATGACTGCTCCCTTCAGAGCATATACACCTGTGTGGATGGTTCACTTTTTGCAGAGACTTTCCAAGCCTCTGCCCAGGGGCATAATTTTCCCATTTATGTTTCTCAAATCCTCTCCCTTCCCCACTCCCCTCAGTGAAAAGTTGGTTTGGGAAAAGATTCTTCAGTTTATTTTCCTTTTGTGCAGACACACAGTTGTCATAATGAAGCATAGTTAGGCACAGTTGGCAAAGCATTGTTAGACATAGTGAGTGAAGTTAGGAGTAGCATGTGATAAATGTGCTCCGAATCCAAAAGACTGACCAACAACCAACCATTTCTAATTCTTGTATTCATCTGGCTTTCAGTGATGTCAGTGTACAAGCTGTAGAATGAGTTGAAATAAATAAAAATTAAAATTCTAGCTATTTTAATGAATACTTTGCTTTACTTTTGGACTTTTCTTTTAAATGTAGCACCTGAATATTCCCCCATTCACAGATGGGGCTTCCAGAATAGGTACCTCATATTCAAGTTTCTTTATAGATATGCCTTCATTCAAAAGGATGGTCTCATCATTGTGTCTACTTTTTCTGTACTCAAGTCTCCCTACTAATAAATTGCAAGCTAAGGAGGCCAAGGAAATTAATTATACATACATACACACACATACACATTCACACCTATACCTTTGTTTTTTCCTAAAATAGTGTTTGCTTGGTGTCATTTTGATGGAACTAGCAAAGCACACAAAATAGTAGATGCTTAGGTCCTAGCTAAATATTCTCAACTTCAGCCTTTGGCCCCTGCCTAGGTCCTGATCAGCTATGCCTCTAATTTTTAAGGGCAGAGGTTAAGGCTGTCAATGTAACAAGTGTCAAGTGAGGAAAAACTTCAGGGTGAGGCTAAATAATCTCTGTGGTAGAGCAAGACTTCCATCAATTTATTCAGTACAAGAAAGGCTTTCAATCCTTTAAACACATTACTGTTCTAGCCTGCTTTGGACTTTCAGTTTTCTTCCACATTTTTCATAGACACCTTCTATATCTCCTGGAAATAGTACTTCTGGGATAATCTACCAACAACCCAGCAAGAACTGTTGACCCCTAAAAATTATGGGAGGAAAATCAACCTGGCTCAGCTATTAAGAAGGTAGTAAACTATTCACTGGTTGGAAATTCATAGGGTCAAGACAAAAGTTTTACAGGACTGTAAATTTAAAGTTGGAAGTCATTTCAGAAACTAGAGATGTTAAGTGAGTTGCCCAAGATCATCCAGTATATAGCAGTTTTCTTTCCCAAAGTATCCTTTCTTCATCTCCTCCTCCTCCTCCTCACCTCCCCAAGTAACACTTCTCAAAGTATGCTGTTTAAATCCCATCTCTGAGATCAAAGTGTTGCTTATACATATCATACTTTTATGTGAATGTTTCCTTTACTCCTTTCCAGTCCTCTTTCTGTGAGGTTGGTTTAGAGCTATCTATATCTATCTTGTATCTATCTTCTTCTCAAACTCCATATCCCACTTTTTATTTCTCATGTCAGTCTTGAAACTGAAGTCCAAATAGCTTTCTCCGACTTAAGAATTAAGAACAATAGAGGGGGTTCTGGTGGTAAGGACGGTCACCCGGGTGCGAAACTATCTCAATGACTTGTTAGGTGAAGAGTGAGGACAAGACTTCAATGGCCAAAGAAAAGTTGTCAAGAAATTAGTCCAGGTTAGAAGGGAGGTGGATTGAAGAAGAGAGAATATCCTCCCAAGAGACTGAAGAACATGGATAGTGTTGGGTAGGAATATCAAATAGTTCTAGAGATAACTCCCAAAGACTTTAAGGTGAGCAAGCCCCCTCCCCGTTTGTTATACTTAAGATGTCAAATGACTAAACTTCCCAGCTATGTAGTAAGGTGGCCTCCTGAACTATGGTGGTTTTAGTGCCCTCTAGTGCCCAAAATGAGGAAAAGTTATTCCAACACTTGGTAGGGAGGAAAGAGGACTTGTTTTGTAAAGTGGTCCTTTTTCCAACATCATTGATCCAACTCCTCGCTAGGGACCTGTACTGTGCTGTGTATCTCAGATTCAGGTGCCAAGAACCACCAAAGCAGTTACCTTCATGTATATAAGGTGGTTCATTAGCCAGAAACACCAAATCAGAAAATCTGATTTCTTGTCCCAGCTGTTGACCTCTCCAACCACTCTGGTCCTCAGTTGATATTATACTATCATCATCATCATCATCATCATCATTAATCACATTACAACGCTATAGTCTAAAACCTTTTCCATAGCTTTGGAAAGCACTTTACGTGTTATCGCATTAAATTTTCACAACAACCCTTCGAAGTAGATGTTATTATCTTTTATTTTTACTGTTGAGGAAAACGATGAAGCTTAAAGATGGTGATTTGTCCGGGATCATCCAGCTAGTCAGTTTCCTAGATTGCCTTATCCGCAGGAAGAGATGAGTCTGAATTACTTAATTTCCAAATAATTTACACATCTGTGACTTTTTCACCTACTGTGTGGGAATTTTTTTTTAAGTTGTATCTATATGAAAACACATCGGTGAATGCTTATATGGCTCTCCTATACAAATACAAAACAAGGTTATTCTTGAGTTGCAGTTAAGTAGACTGAAAAAGAACAGAAAAAGAAGCAAGATGCACAGATGCGCCTTTCCAACCAAATAGAAAGGGAGTGAGGGAAGAAAAGGAGAGAGTGACAAAACCCAAGGAGCTAAATTAAAAAAAAAAAATGGACCGAGGCCTTTGAGAAACACTTAAGAAAAGTCCGGGCAAAGCTGGGTCAATTTTTTGCACCCCTCTGCCGCCGGGCGTTTGCATGCCCGAGGAGCCCGAGTTAGGGTTCCTTCCTGGAGCAGATAGGAGAACTCAGCGAGGGCTCTCTCCAGAGAGAAGAATGCGCTTTCCCCAGCCCGGGGGGCCTGTTTCGGGGACAGGAAAGAGCCGCGCCGAGAGCGGGAAGACGACCAGGGCTCGGGGAGCCTCCTCTTTGGCGGGGCGTAGAGTTTTCCATTCCCCTCCTTTGCCAGCTTCGCCACACTCTTAATTGAGAGACTGCACGTCCAATTTCTGAACTCGCCCCTCCGCCCGCGGCAGAAGGAAAACGGGCGGAAGCCCTTTCCATAGATAGGGAAGGGGATGCTGCCGGGGGGCAGCTGGACTCCGGGGGGGGGGATGCCGGCTCGGGGGCGGCTTCCCGTAGCCCTGCTCCCTCCCCCATCCCGCCCCCGATGGCTTGGGGCTCGGTGCCGTCATGTGGACTTGGAGTTGGGGGACACGGGACCCCGGCTTGACCCCCCGCCCTCTCCCGGTGGTCTCTCCCCACGCTCTCCCCCAGCGCCGCCGCCGCCGCCCAGAAAACGAGCCCAGGGACCGGAGCCGCGGGTTTCTCAGAGTTTCTTTTTCCTCCTTAGCGAGCAAAACAGGAGAACGAGAAGGCGAGCTGGCCCCCGGGGCAGGCGGGCGGCGGGCCCGAGCTGGCCCCGGGGCTGGGGGCGAGGAGGCGAGAGCCAAGTCCGGGGTGCGCGGGAGCCCAGGGCCCGGCCCCGACAGCCGGCCGGAGCTCCGCAGAAGCCCTCCTGCCCGCGCTCCGTCCCTCCCCCTTACCCTTTCCAGAGCGAGGGAGGGGGCGGGGTCAGCTTGTCCTTTTCCGACGGATATGTTTGAATTAATAGGAAAGAATGGCAGAGCTGTGGCACTCACCGCGTGCAGGGTCCGCCCGCAGCCTGGGGAGGGGAGGGGGCTCAGTGGGCGTCTAGTAAATGGATCCTGGAATTGGAACACATCACATACATCTCTCTCTGTGTCTCTCTGTCTCTGTCTCTCAGTCTGTGTGTGTGTGTGTACACACACACACACACACACACACACACACACACACCACGTTTTCCCTTCTTTTCCCAATTTCCCAATTGGGGGGCGCGAGTAAAAAAATTTCTCGCGTACCCGAAGTTGGACGGCCGGCTTTTATTTCTGCCTCAATAATACCCTTTTCCTCCTGGGGGGGGGGGGGGGTGGAGGGCAGAGGGAGCGTGGAAAGTCCCAGTGGTGCCCCCTGGCTGAGAGAGGCTCCTATTCACGGTATCCTGCGCCTCCTGCCCTAAGCCCCCACCCCGCCCCGAGACCGAGCCGGAGCTCGACGTGAGGCGCCAGCCCGGGCCTCGCAGTGCCCCGCTCCCCCTCCGAGAGCGAGCAGCGCCCCGGGGGCTCCGCCGGCGCGCCCCTCGCCGCGTGCTCCCCGTGGCGCATCCCCGGCGGATCCCTCCCCTGGAGCTGTGAGCAAACCGGCTTGCTTTGTGCCTTGAGAACCCTGGCTGGGGCTGGAGGCGAGGGCGCGGGAGCCTTCGCTCCGTCTAGTGTCGGGAGAAGCTCCTGGAGGGGATGGGGGAGTAAAGGGGGGGCGAGCATTTGGGGAGGGGGGAGATTCAAGAGTGTTGTTGATCTGATGGTAAGACAAGCGCCACGCTGCCTCACACTTAGCCAGAATTAAAGCTGCCAGGTACCCACTAACTTTCCTCCCCTGTCCCCAATAAAAGTTTGTTGGTTTGGTCCCCCCCCCCTTTGGTCGGGGCGAGGGGCAGAATGGGAACAAAACAGACGCGCTCCGGGGGAGATGCAAGTGCATAAAGCGAAAGCGGCTGGAGCCGCTCGGTGCCGAGAACCCCGGGGAGCGGGTCTAGTCTAGTCCTTGCCCCTCTTGGTGTGGGTGAGCCCAGCCAGGGGAAGGGTCGGCTTCCACGCTGGGACTCCCCCTGGGGAGGGAGGGAGGGAGTTCTCTGAGCCGCCTTTGGGGGGATGGGGGAATGGGAGGATGGGCTGGGGGGCGGGAGAAGGCGCTTGGACCGCGAGGCTGCAGCCTGCGCTGCAGATGTGGGGCAGGGCAGGAGTCTCCCCAGCCCCGAGGCTCCCCCACCCGAGCCGGCGGGAAGCGGGGCACCGACCTGGGAAAGATCGCGCCGGCTGCCGGGGTCCCCCGGGAAGGCGCCGTGGGGGCGGCCGGCAGGCTCGGGGACTGCCCGACCCTCTTCCCCCCACCCCAGCTCAAGCCCCAGCATTCCTTATTGCCAAGCTGAAATGGTCCCAGAGGCGGTCAGGGGGAGATTCCGACCTGGCCAGGGTGCTCCCAAAGGGGATGGGAAGCTATGGGAGAGGGGGTCCTTAAGGAAGCAGTCACCTGCGAGCTCGAAGGTAACATCATCTGGCGTGGATGTGGATGTGGACGGGGTGGGGGGGCCTGACTTCGCGGGGGGGGGGGTCTCCGCGGCTGTCCGCACCTCTGGAAGGCTGACCTCTCCTCTCTCGTCTCTCCCTCTCCCTCCTGACCCCCAACTCCAACCCTCCACCCCCTAGGAGCCGCCGCTGGACGGGAATCTAAGATGAAGTTATGGGATATTGTGGCTGTCTGCCTGGTTCTGCTCCACACTGTGGCCGCCTTCCCGCTGCCCGCTGGTAAGAAGCAGCCCGGAGGGCCAGAAGAAGACTACTCCCCCAGCAGCCTGGCTCCTGTGACCGGAGACTGTAAGAAACCTTCCCCATCCGCCGCTACCCTTTATGACCTGCTAATCATGGGCAGACCCCGAGAGTTTAAGATAAAGAACCCGCGCCCCCTGGGCTGGAGATTTTGTTCTCTGAGCCCGGGGCGGAGTTGGGGGTGGGGACCCAGTTTTTCCACACAGGAGAGTAGTGAGGCAGCAAGGTCCAGGGAAAGAAACACTGAATTTAGCATCAGATGCCATGGGTTTGAACCCCAGTTCTGTGTCTTTAGAACAAAATTCCATCATCTTTCTGGGCCTCAGTTTCCTCAGTTGTAAAATGAGAAGGTGGGCAAGGAAAGTGTGTGTGTGCTTGTGTGTGTGTGTGTGTGTGCATACCCACATGTGTGGCCTTTCTATGTAATATGAAAGGAGCTCTGTTAGATACAACTGGGGAGGTTGGGGGCAAATTTTTTTCACTGCTCCAGTCCTTGTTGTTCCCCTTTGTAAAGTGATAAATTTGGATTAGATGACTTTTGAGTTTGTCCTTTCCATCTCTAAATCTATGATCCTCTGACTAGAGGAGCTCTAAAGTTCCATCCAACTCTAAAGCCTATGATCCCTAGGAGGTTCAGAGTTACTGGATTATTTTTAAAGTGCATGCTGGTAAAAAGTAGCAGAAAGTGGATAGATTTCAAGAGGTCTGAGACCTTGGATGGAAGATTTTTATCATGTTTTCACTAGCCTCTAACAAATATGTAGCATTTTCTCCAATTATTTTACAATGTTATCGTGAGAAAGGGTCCATAAGCTTCACCAGATTGCCAAAACAGGGTCCACAGCACAGAAAAAGCATATGCTTTAGAATGTAAGTCCCTTGAGGGAAGCTGCCATTTCATTTTTGTTTTAATAAATGTGTTACCTATTTGGGGTTCACCATGCCGAGTAGCTCATCTACCAAAAGGAATGGTTCTGATTTCACAAAAACCTGACCAGAGACAAGATGTCTTTTTAGAAAGGACACACAGCTAGGCATTGTCATATCCAGGCAAAATAATCTCCATTTCTATTTTAGGTAAAATTATTGCCAAAGCAACTTCAGAAAGGCTTCTTAAAAGACTTTTATTCTACCTTCTATTCCCCACCTCCACTCATCTTACTTCAGAGAGGACTTCTGTGCCCACTGGACTAGAGGACCTAGATAGCTTTGGGAAATTTGCTTTGGGGATTTGGAGTTTATAGAGTAATCTGGGGTTTGAATAGGACTCTATCCTTCTCCCTAGACTTATTTCCATTATACTCTCATGTTGCCTCAATTACAAATAAATTAGATGATTACTCATGTTTCAAAAGGAGTCTAAGTTTAACAAAAATAT
Source organism: Macrotis lagotis (assembly GCF_037893015.1). Classification (NCBI taxonomy): domain Eukaryota; kingdom Metazoa; phylum Chordata; class Mammalia; order Peramelemorphia; family Peramelidae; genus Macrotis; species Macrotis lagotis. The sequence goes on from NC_133666.1 coordinate 286,028,429, forward strand.
GCTTCAGACATCTTATAAATAGCAAACTTCCTAGTCTTTCTTAAAAGGTGATTTGAATTAAATATAATGTGCTCCACTCAAAACCTTATATGAACAGTGGGAAGAAGTCTTAGGCTCCAGAAGTAACAGAGCAGAAATAGAAAAATTCCCATCCAAGGAACTGACCTGATGAATTCTTTTCTTTTCCCAAAGTCATTCTCAGTGTAGGCACAACCCACCATCCAGTCTATTCCTGTGAAACATACTTTGATCATAATCATAAGAGAGGCAGCCAGAACACTCTGGCCATATGGTAAGAGGTGGAGATTAAAAGTCAGTCTCAACCAAGAGGCCTTAAGGCTAGGAAACAATTTATGGAATATGACGTGCATATTATGGCCCTAATTACAACAACATAGCCATCTTCCTTCCTAGGGCCTCAGAAAAAGCTACATAGTCTTTAGAGTTTAGCTCATCTAGCCATAGGATGAGCTTAGATAGATAAATTAAGGATGGAAGAGTGATTCATGAGTGAAAAAGCTAATACTGTTGGCACCCTGATATAAAGGACCTGTTAAGAGAACTACCAAAAATAGTTGTGTTGGGGCAGCTAGATGGTACAGTGGATAAAGCCCTGGCCCTGCAGACAGGAGGACCCGAGTTCAAAACTGACCTCAGACACTTAATGATTGCCTAGCTGTGTGAACTTAGGCAAATCACTCTTAACCCCATTGCCTTAAATTAAAAAAAATAATAATTAAAAAAAAACAAAGGATGAATAAAAATAGTTGTGTTGTGAGCCTACTTTTAAAAGTGGTAGAGCTGTTGATTAAAAACATTAGCTTGCCATTTAGCTGAGGTAAATTCACTAATCATTTGCAAGAACCTCAAATTTATTGTAACATTAAAGTAAAAGTGCTACCTACTTATCCCAGTTACCTTCAAACCTCATTTCCAGAGCAATACACATAAGAAGGACATAAAAGCCTTTAATATAACACAATATCACATCAGCATAATTTGAGAGAAAAATGGAAACTAACTACTGACCAGTCACTGCAGAAATGAAATAGAATTTACTCCCAGCCCTGTCTGGATAAAACAGTGGTGAGTTAAACTAACTACAGCCTCAGTGGGCAGAGGAGTGTCTTAATGTTGACCAGAAAATATAACGTTGGAGGACATATATTATGGCTTGGGCTCAGGTAGATATGAATTGGAATCCCAGCACCAAAATTTAGCAGCTAGGTGGCGCAGTGGATAGAGCACGGGCCCTGAAGTCAGGAGTACCTGAGTTCAAATCTTACCTCAGACACTTAATGATTACCTAGCTGCATAGCCTTGGGCAAGCCACTTAAACCCATTGCCCTGCAAAAAAAAAAAAAAAAAAAAAAAACCTAAAAATAAATTTTAAAAAATATTGCCTTGTAACAAGTGAGACCCCTGTGTTAGATCATATAATTAATAGCAAAATATTTGCAATAGATTGTTATTATGATTTATATTAATTAATTTTAAAGTAACATTACATATTAATAATATATAACATTATAAATTTACATATTGTATATAATATGTCCTATATTATAATGCTTTTTATTATTTTATATATAAATTATAAAGGGACCTTGAATGAGGAAACTGCCAAGCATTCTTAAATACCTTGGCTTCATTCCAAGTATATCCAAGTAGGCAGGCCTGTTAGCCTAGTAAGGACAAGATAAATGATAGTGAGTCCATTTTGAACACTTAACCATTGCAAGTAGTTAGCAATAACACCACCAACACAATTCCAGTTTATTGTTGATGTTCTTTTCTTCGCTCATGATGCACAAAGTCTTCTGTAGTAAACCATCAGACATGTTTCTAAACATTGAATTCCACTGGAAAGTAGGAAGGACTCCACTGGTTGAATCTATGGATATCCTGGTAAATGTTTAACAAATGACTTTCTGAAAAAATGGAAAGAAAAAAACCTATGGCATACTTTTAGTTTAATTTGCATTATTAACACTTTTTTAAGTCTAGTCAACCAACAAACTATAAATAATGTCCCAATTTGTAGTGTTTGCAAATTTCCAAGATATTTATGAGCAAAAAATTTAAAAATCAGCTCTGAAGAGCTAATTGGAACTGGCTTTAGCACATTCCTCGCTGAATCTCTGCAATTTCTTTCAAAGGCTAGCAATTCAGTCATTGAAAAAAAATCCAAAGTTTATCAAGTCTGTGTGGTAGAGGGAGGTACCCTCAAAGTCAGGAAGACCTATATCTGACTCATACTAGCTGTGTGATGCTGAGCAGATCCCTCAACCTCTCAGGGCCAAATAATTCATTAAGATTATATGTTGCAAGAGTCATTGTAATTTGCATTGATGGAAGGAGTTTCTTTCCTGGGAATTCAATACATCAGTGAAATAACAGGTCTAGCTAGAACTAATAATAATTATAGTAGCAGTAATAGAGTTTATAAAAGAGAAATCTATGGATATTGTGCCCAGTTCATTCTTGAGATAAGATTTGGTGGTTTTGTTTCAATGCGAATGAGGCCATCAGAGCAATCCAACTGGGTGGGCTACTGATCTAGGATCTTTTTGGAAAATATTAATAACCAACAACAGGCATATTTAAACTAGTTGAATTCACATAGCTTTCTTTCTTACCTTGTAGTTTTTTTGCTCTCTAAATGGGGGGGGGGTTCTTCCATCATATTACCTTGTTTCTATTCACTATTCACCAGTATCTTCAATAGAGGAAGAATCATAGGTGAATCTCCAAGCATTCTGTTTTGCTATGTAGGAAAAGAACTTGATGGAAGGAGGGAGTCACAGGTTCATAGGAACATTGCACCAATCATCTCATCTAGCCGCCTCATTTTTCACAAGAGGACATTGAGCCCCAATTTGAAAGCTAATTTGAGTCTTAAATATTTATATGAAGAGCAACACAATTCTTATCCCTGGGGAATGCTCCAAGAACTGGGTCCCTGAAAGGGATGCACAGCCAGAAGTTAGGTTCAGGGGGAACAGAGTCAGGAACAGGCCCCTTCTAACCTGCAAGTTGACCCATGTCAGTGGTCTGGGGGCTCTTATCCTTTTCTCCATAGCTTTTCATCTTTGCATCACCCCTTTCTGAGTCATTGGTGTTATATAACTACTTATGCAACATATGACCAATCAAGAATTGCAAAAGGGTCGAAAAAGGTCTTTTTTAATGTGAGATCTTGGATTCAGTGTCTCTGAGGTGTCTTCTAGCTTAAGATCTATGATTCTATGAGTCTTTCCTGACTTTTCCAGCTCCTTCCCATCTGTTTTTGAACCCCCATGATTGCTAAGCCAGTTTCCTTTCAGTTTCTTTTCTATTTGTGAAAGTGTGTATGTAAATTTGTGTAAGTTGGGGATTGCCCCAGCTGTTATTTCGGTCATTCTGTAACATTAAAAATTTAGAATTTAGCATTAAAAAACAAACAAAAAACCAGCAGCAGCAGCAGCTAGCTTCACAAATCACTTGCTTCGACCCTTACAGTTGAAGAAACTGAAGCTCAATATATTTAATAAGAGCTAGTTTTTAATATAGCACTTTAAGATCTGTAGCATTTTACAAATATTCTCTCACTTGATCTTCAAAATAATCCTGGGAGATAACTGCTATGGTAATGCCCATTTTGCAGATGAACAAACTGAGGGAGACAGATTCACACATATAGTAAGCATCTGAAACCAGATTTGAATTAGGGTCTTTCTGACCTCAGGTTCAGCACTCTATCTGCTCTGCCCTAACTGTTAATATTACTATTAAAATGTAGCACAGGGCCAAGGTCAACTGACCATGTTATTTAGATTTGTACTCCAATATTTCAATTCCATCTATTTGGGTCCTACCTTCATTAATGCAGCTCAGAACCTAACCATAATCTTCCTTTGAAATTCTTGTTCATGCCTCACACAGTAGTGGAACCAATACGCTGGGGCCTTCAAGATGAGTGGTTCTCAAGGTGTCCAGAGACCCCTAGAGACAATTTCAGGGGGTCCAGGAGGTCATAAGGGCACTAAGGAGTTTTAATTTCTGAAACGGTAAATATCGGTAGATGTAATTCATAGGTAAAAGCTCTTTGGGGAATCTTCAATACTTTTTGAGAGAGTAAAAAGGTCCTAAGACCAAAAAATTTGAGATCCGCTGTTCCAGATGGCCTGACATTGGGTAGGAGTTCTTGGCGGAACACACAAGCTGCCCATGGGTTACCCCTCGCTCTTGCTACATTGCTGAACTGGCCCACCTCCCTTTCCGGTCACACATCTCTCTGCTGATATCCTTTACAGGCCTCTTTCTTCCCTTGTGCAATTCTTGGTTGGTCATATGTTGCACAATCACAGTTATACAAACTCATTTGCCCTGAAAGGGGTTGGTACAGAGATGAAGCTGGGGATCAAAGGATGGCAGTCCCCAGACCATGGGCCCAGGTCAGGTTGCAGGTTGGAAGGGGCCTGTTCCGGGATCTGTACCCCCTGAACCTAACTTCTGGCTCTGCACCCCTTTCAGGGGCTCAGTTCTTGGAGCATACCCCAGGGATAAGAATAGCGAGTTGTGTTGCTCTTCATATAAATATTTAAGACTCAAATTAGCTCTCAAATTGATCTGGCTCTCAGTTCCAGTACCTATTTTTTGTAGTAACATAGGACCTAGAGCCTGAAAGATAGCAACCCTAGAAATAAAAGTAGTCCCCTTCCTCCAGTGGTTATTCGGCACTTGCATAGCAGTATTCATAAAGAGCCCCTTTGTTTCAGCAGAATCCTGTCAACTTTGCTTACTTTTCTAAAATCCATGAGTCCAGACTGTAAATAAACACTTCCTGATCAGCCACCCTGTGCTCCATGTTGTGCTCCATCACAGAGAAATCGGATCTGATTCTGATCCTTAAGGAGCTTCCAAATGGATTGAGTATCAAATTAGAGTACAGTAAACAATATTTAATCAGGGCAAAGTAGCTACCGAAGACCGTAGCTGTGGAAAGATGAAAGGGAGAAGGAAAGGCATTTTAGGCGAGGGAGGAGAGTAGGAATAAAAGGTGGGGGATTGGGAATGAGCATGGAGAAGGAGGAGAGGGAGGGAAAGACAGGCAGCATAGATTCCAGGCCTGTTGAGGCAAAGGGTTGTTGTATTTGAGGGGGAGGGGGAAGGATAGATAGTAGAACCACAAAGAGACCATTAAAAGTGGGCAGAAGAATTAGTAGCCCTGATTTGGTAGATACTGGGGAGCCATGGTTGGTTCTTGAGAAGAACAGGAAACCAAATCACTGCATCACAAAGAAACCTAATGGCATGCTTCTAAATTGTCAGATGAATAAATCACCTAACTTATGTCTATTAGGCATTTATTAAACATTATTATGGATTAGACTAGATGACACAGCTAGATGACACAGCAAATAGAGCTCTAGTCCTGGAGTCAGGAAGACCTGAGTTCAAATTTGGCCTCAGACATTAGCTAGCTGTATGATCATAGGCAAGTCACTTAACCTTTGTTTGCCTTAGTTTTCTTACCTGTAAAATGAGCTGGATAAGGAAAGGGCAAACCATGTCATTGTCTTTGCCAAGAAAACCCCAAATGGTGTCATGAAGAGTTGGACATGAGAGAAATGACTCAACTACAACAATATACTAAACAAAAATGAAATCATCCCCAACTTCAAGAACCTTATATTCTACTGGGAGAAACGACTTATGCAAGTCTATTCAAAATTAGCACAATTTGTGAGGGAGACAAGTTTCTGAAGAAATCAAGCTTTCATAGAGGAAAAAAGTGTTTGAGCAGAGCTTTGAAGTACAGTTATCAATTCTAAGAGGAGGAAATGTGGAAGGAGGCTTGAAAAATTATGTATGTAAAGGAGATTGAATTTTGTATATGAGGAACAGTTAGAAGACTTGTTTGTCTAAAATGTAGACTCTATGAAGAGAAATAACATGCAATAATCTTGGAAAGATAGATGAGAGCCAGCTCATGAAAAGTTTTAAACACCAAACAAAAATCTGTATTTGGTCCTGGTTGGTTGGGTGGTTGTTCCCTTCATGCTCAAAGAGGATCAAAACGAAATCACTATGTTGAGTCAAAGTACAGTATGTCCCCCTGCGGCTGATCAGACCAATTCAGTCTCAGAAGGATCTACCACAGGTTAGGGACAAATAGTCCATGTGAACATTTGGAGTGGATATATCTTTAAATTTGTGCATCTCACATTCCTTTTGATCTACTGAAGCTTTGTTTTGCTCATAGAGCACAACAGCTTCTTTGATGGGGGCTCACCATACTGGGTAGTCCTAAACTTTTGTCTCTCATGTCTCACAACTGATTCCAAAGTTCTTCACATACATAATTTGGTTCTAGAGATAATGGGAGTCACTATAGCTGGACCACAGAGTGACATAGTCAGATATGTGCTTTAGAAATATTAATTCAACCATGGGGAGGATTAAAGAGAGAATTCTTGAGGTAAGGACATGCCTAAGTGATAAGTACCTAAACTAAGGTGGTGGGTGTTTGATTAGGGAGAAAGGGATAGATAAGAAATGTTGTATGGGTAGAATTGAAAACTGTAGACAAATGATTGGATTTATAAAGTAAAAAGAACAAGGAGTCAACTTAGATGACTCCAAGGTTGTAAACAAGAGTGACTGGAAAGATGGTAGTGCCTTTGACAAAAATCGATAGCCTTGAAAAAGAGTTGAAATTGAGAATGAAAAATGATGAATTCTGTATTGGACATGTTGAGTTTGATATGCCCAATGTATTGGCATTGAAATGTCCAATAGGCAAGTGGTGATATGAGGGTCTGGCATTCAAGAGAGAGACTTGGCCTGGATATAGATACTTGTGAATTATCTGCATAGACATGATAATTAAAGCCATGTGACAAGAGGAGACTGCCAAGGGAGAGAATAGAGAGAGAGCAGAGAGAAAGGTCGAAGAACACCTGGAATTAGGAGGCTTCATATGGGTGATGATGCAGCAAAGGAGAAGAGAAAAATCACATATAAATAGGAACTGTTTGGTATCAGAGTGTATCCAGAGATGATTTAATCTACAGCTTGTCAGTTGTAGCTTTAAGATGATATTTAAGAAAGTGTATTCCTATCTTTTAAAATAAGCCTTTGGTGAATCAGTTTACTAAAATGCTTAAACAAGTGAAATTAAAATGAAACTTGACAGCATAAGACAGAATTAGAACTGGAAAGGATCACAGAAATCATCTAATCCAACCTTCCTCATTTTACAAATGAGACCCAGGGAGGTTAGCGTCATAGGGTCATAGATTTAGAGCTGGAAGGAAGCTTAGAGATCAGTTAATTCCCCTCCCTTAGCAGAGCAGGAGGAGAAGAGCTGGCATTCTATTCTAGCCTAGGCTCTCTGACTCCATCACTCAACCTACCTAAACCTGTTTTTAGAAGGTAGGTTTTGTCCTAAGGCTAAAAGAGCTCTTTGGACAAGATAAGAAAGGAAGTTGTAAACAGAAATGATTCCCCATCCCTGCCACTATGATTCCTCAAAATGCTCTGCCTGGAAGACTAACAGCTCATAATAATAACTAGATTTACATAACCTTTTAAGGTTTGCTTTGTCCATGTTAATTCATTTGAGCTTCACAACGGCCCTTGTTGTTAAGGCATTATTTCCATTTTATAGAAGAAACTGAGGCCGAGGTTGTGACCTGTGCAGGGTCACAATGAAGTGTCTGAGGCAGGATTTAAACTCAGGTTTTTCCCCATTCTTAGGCCAGTCCTCTATTTACCGCACAACCTAACTGGCCAAGCCTTGCAAATAACTTTCCAAAAAGAACTTTGACTCTCCAAAGTTTGTCATAACTCTAAATATTTGCCAATAACATCCTTACTCACGGCTAACCAGCTCCGTGCCTCTTTCCATTTCCCCCTTTATCAGAAGAATAAGAAAACATAAACATCTACTTTTTAAAAGGACATTCAAGTCCTCCCCAAAACACCGATTTCCAGAAGAATCAAGTAAAAAGTGAACAGAAAGGAGGGGTGGAGAATATTCACTTTCTTTTAGGTCCATTGTATGATTTTTATTGGGGTCATTTGGGACATGTTGTTAATTGATTATCTTACTACTTGTTCCAAAGTACAAATCTGGAAACCTGGTGCTGAGAAACATGAATTGATTTAAATTCTCTTGCAATACTATTGTTTTTTTACTGGTAGAGATAAATGTTTTTCATAGACAAAGCTAAAGTGATGAATTAGAATGATAATCTGGATTTTTCCCAGCAATAGAGCAGAAAATCAAGAAATTCATTTGGCTTGGTGAAAAGTTGTTGTTGTTTAATCATGTTTTACTTCTGTCTAAAGCTTCATGATCCTTTTCAGAGTTTTCTTGGAAAAGATACCAGAATGCTTTGCCATTTCCTTTTCCTGCTCATTTTACAGATGAAGCAACTGAGGCAAACAGGATTGTGCCTTGCCTTGAGTCACACAGTTAGTAAGTGTCTGAGGTCAGATTTGAACTTGGATCTTCCTGACTCCAGACCTGGTGTTCTATCCACTTGGCCATCTCACTGCCCCTTGGTAATAAGATTTGGAGTCAAAGGAGGTGTTTTCAAATTCAGACTTAACCACTTCACTCCCTTTGTGACCATATAAGTGACTTAGCATCTGAGGCTCAGTCTTCTGAGCTTATATTATTTCTTAAATTTATTCCATTTCTAAACATTGTTTTGTGTACCTAGCACATTGCTAGGCTACAAAATAAATAATTCTTGCCCTCAAGTAGTTAGATGGCACAGTGTATAGAGTGCCAGGTCTGGAGTAAGGAAAAGTCATCTTTCTGAGTTTAAATCTGGTCTCAGGCACTTAATAGCAGTATAAATATGAGCAAGTCATTTAACCCTGGTTACCTCAGTTTCCTCATCTATAAAATGAACTGTGGAAGGAAAATGGCAACCCCCCCCTCATATCTTTGCCAAGAAAATCCCAAATAGGTTTTTGAGTCAGAGTTTTGCTGCTTCATAGAGGATGGGGGGGGGGGGGACATTGAGCTTTCATTTCATTGAATATAAAAGTTGTCTTTTTTTAATTGGATCTTGTTTCTTGCTGCTTTATTGTTTTTCCCAATTGAGATTTTATTTTATTTTTCCAATTACATGTTATGAAAGTTTTCAACATTCATCCACATGCATATGCATAGTTATGTTACATAATTTTCTTCCATCTTTGGTTTTAACCCCCCTCCCCTCAACAGCGAACAGTTTGGTGAATATCGTACATTTTCATTTATGTTTAACATGTTTACAGATTAGTCATTTTCCATATGAAGAATTAGGAATAAGGGAAAAGAAAACCACGAGGTAGGAAAGAAAAATATGAGAAATTTTTAAAAAGTGAACGTAGTGTTCATTCAGATTCTGTAGGTTTTTTCTTTGTTTTGTTTTGTTTTTCTTCCTCCAGATGTGGATAGTGTTGTCCATAACAGGTCTCTCAGGGTTGTCCTAGTTCTCTGGACTGCAGAGAGGAGCTGCATCCATCAAGGTTGATCAACTCACAATGCTGTTAATGTGTACATTGTTCTCTTGGTTCTGCTCCTTTTACTCAGCATCAGTTCCTGTAATTCCATTCTATACTTCTCTAGAGTCTGATCATTCATGGTTTCCTAGAGGGCAATAGTATTCCATAACATTCATATGCCATAACTTATTTAGCCATTTCCCAATTAGTGGGTATCCCCTCAATTTTCAATTCTTTGCCACTACAAAAAGAGCTGCTATGAATATTTTGGAACATGTGGAACTTTTCCTATTTTTTTATGATTTCTTCTGGCTATAGGCCTAGTGTTGATACTGCTGGGTCAAAGGGTATGATCAGTTTTATTGCTCTTTGGACATAGTTCCATATTGCTCTCCAGAAAGGCTGGATCTGTTCACAACTCCACCACCAATGTATCAATGTCCCAATGCTCCCATAACTTCTCCAAATATTGATCATTTCTCCTTTTTTGCCATCTTAGCCAATCTGATAAGTGTGAGGAATGAAAATGTTAAGGGCTATAGGAACTGAGTGAAAAGAGAAGTGAGAGTGGGCTGGAGTGGTCAGAGAGGAGGCTAATGCAGAAGGTAAAAAGCTATGCTCAGAAGGATGGATAGGATTTGGAAGTTGGTTGTGCATTGTCTGTGGGATAAAGAGTCTTAATTTAATTCAGACAGAAATCCAATTTTGTTTTAATCAATATAGAGTGGAAGTGGACCCTTCTGAAGGAAGCATCCTCTCAGTTCTTCACTTTAGTCATAGTGGAAGCTTGGATAGAGAGAGCATTGGCAAATGGTATGATATTCTCCCTGCATCATTAAGCATTATCCAGTTGAAGGGCTCATGAAAGATGATGGTTCATCTGTGAATTCCCTAAAATAAGGGATAAACACTTTCTGGAAAAAATAGATGAAAGAGAACACCCTGAATTCTAGGCTAAGAAGTTTGTATTGGGACCTATAGGAATGAGGAGTAATTGAAGATTTTACATCAGGAGAATGATGTCAGATTGGAATTTGGAATCAGAGCATTTGGATTTGGATCCCAACTCTAGGACACATTGGACAAGTCACTTCCCTTGTCTAAGCTCTAATTTCCTAAATTTTGTAATGAAGTGGCTGGAATCAAACACTGAGATCCCTTCTAACTCTGTTCTTAGACACTATTACTAGATAATGTCTGCCAAAATTCTCTTTCCATTGAGAGATAAGAGGCAGAGAGATACATTAGTGCAGATTGAAGGTTATGAGACCCTTAAGCCAGGATGGGCAGCTAGATGTGTTCCCCAACACTGAACTTGGAGTCAGGAACATCTGAGTTCAAATTTGGCTACACTTACTGGCTGTGTGACCCCCAACCAAGTCACTTAACCCTTTCTTCTTCAGTTTCCTCATCTGTAAAATGAGCTAAAGATGAAATGGTAATTTCATATTCCCGCATCATGGTTTCTTACACTCCTGTATCTCTACCAAGAAAACTCCAAATAGGGTCACCAAGAATGGGACTTGACTGAATCACAACAAGAAGTCAGGAAAATGGTAAAGGAGAATTGAAAGACAACAAAAATGAGAGATGTTAAGTCAATCCTACTTTAGCAAAAAAAGAGAATTGTCGTGTTTTGTCTAGAGCATTTCTCCCCCCAAGTAAAAAATGAAAATCCTTTGAGAGATTAGGGACCTGAACTCTAGTGCTCATAATGAACATCATTCCTCAAACCATGTCTGTGAGAATTTTGCACTTACATAATACTGAGACGTGCTCCCTCACAACTTACAAGTTTAAAGTCTCGGGAAGGAGCCAGGATTATGAAAATACCAATGAGACAATTCTTCCAATTTTAAAAAAAGAAAACCGAGGCAGAGAGGTTGTGCAACTTGCTGTAATATTAGAACTCTGAGGCTTCTGAGTTCTCTTTGGTGAGTGTTTTTAACTTCTGTCATGTAGATAACATGGATTTGAATTTAACTTGTGATCTGATTAACTGGAGACTCCTGGGTTTATTTTCCAAAAAGCTCACTCATCAAAGTATTCCAGTTATAAAGCACATTTCCATGCATCCACTTCCAGTCCTGTCTTCCCTCTCTTTTCCCTTCTCTCTCTTGTTGGTTCAGTCCCTCAACCCACCCCCCATTCCCTTCTATCTCGTTCAGCTGCTCCCTAGTTCAGTTCTGGCGTAAACTGGAGAGTAGTAAGCCTTGGAAGGGAAGTGTGTTGGGAAGGAAAGACAACTGGCAGAGGGGAAAGGGGCAGCAATGATTTTATAGAGGACTTCATTAGGTTTTCCACTCTATTCAGTTGAATTGGTTAATACAATAAGGGATTAGGTATTGTTGTTTTGGAGGAAGTCAGGCATTCTGTAAACTTTCCTGTGAAATTTTTCTTTCTTCCAAATCACCATGTTGAACACTCCCTAGTGTGAGTACTTGTTAATGTTTGGTGTTTATTACTTCCTTGAGTGTTTAAAACCTTTGGCTGAGCTTCTATTAGAATATGCATACCGGGTGCAGAATGAAGATGATGATGGTGAACAAGAAGATTAGCAGAGAATCAGATAGAGAGATGGATGAATGGATGGATGGATAGATAGATGGATGGATGGATGGATGGATGGATGGATGGATGGATGGATGGATGGATAAATAGATAGACAGATAGGTAGGTGTTAACAAGTGCACACCCTGTTACATGTTTAGCTAATTTCTAAATATAGAAATCAGGAACTTTACTACTACACTGTTGTTAGGGAAGTTGGCCATATATTCAGAAATCAGAGAGCATGCCAAATTACAATCAGACCTTGAATCCCCCAAATTAATATAACTTCACTATTCCCAATTTTGGTTTTTGTAGTGATCTGTGTTGCTGGAGAAGCATTCCAAGAAATTTGTCATAAGTAGACAGGCAAATTTTGTCTTAATAGGAGAAAAAAATTTCCTGGCCATCCAAGCTATCTAAAAGTAAAATGGAGATATTTCAAAAAGGGAGATTATGCATCTTGTTGATTGTAAGACATCAAGCTAAATGAATGGTCACCTGTTGGGGATACTGTCTGAGGACAGAATTCACATTTGGATTCAGCTTGAACTGGTTGAACTCTTGAGGGCCTTTCCAACTCTGAAATTTGGATCTTTGTTTTGCTCTGTTTTTTATAAGGAGAGACTGGTTTTCTCTTAGTGTAGTTATAAGAGAAAGAATAGAAAGATGTATCTTTGGCCAGGAGGCAGAGATGTTTTTAGCAAAAGTGGGATGGGACTAATGTAAATAAATACCATTTCAATGACTTCTGAAGACTATTTCCATGGCTTTATTACTATACTGTTAAATTATTTGCATTCTAACTGCTTTTGTTCTCTGGGTTTGAGAGAATCCAGAAATGCTTTTAAACCAACAAAACACTGATGTTTTTACAAAGCAAATACTTTTCAAATAAACCAATGTCATGCCTTGTTGTCAACAAACCACTGGTCATGTTGAAAGCATGCTGGTAGTTTTCTAACTGGGCACAATAAATTAGTAAATTGTAGCAACTAATAATGGTTCACAGGAAGATGCATTGGTTCCTAAGTCCCTCAGGTTAACTGGGGATCACCCTAGAACCAGAATATTCTCATTAAATGGTAAGAAGCTTCTAACACTGTTTTTGCATGAGTTGTTCATATTTGGTGCATCAAAATGTGATGTTAGTTGCCACCATGTAGATCTTTAAAATTCAGATCAAGTGGCAAATAAAATCAAAACTTTGAAATAGTAGCAAATCCAAAAATTTTCCAGAATTCTTTCCAAGAGTAAGAATATCATCCTAGTGAAGTCCTTTATTCGTTCAGCCATTTTCATCATGTCTGACTTTGTGACCCCATTTGAGGTTTTCTAGGCAAAAATGCTGGAGTAGTTTGTCATTTCCTTCTCCAGTTCATTTTACAGATGAGGAAACTGAAGCAAATAGGGATTAAGTGACTTTTGCCTAAGGTCACACAATAAGTGACTGAGACTGGATTGAATTCAGGAAGATGCACTGATTAATACAGTGGAATAACCAATAGCTTCGGAACTATTAAGATTTAGATTCACATATCCTGATTCTGACACTTAGAACCCATGTAATCTTAGTGCCTGTGTAACTTTGGGCAAATTGATTAGTTTTATTAGGTCATGGATTTATCATCATTAAAATAAGAAGAGGTACAGCAAGTTTGTACTATGGATAGAATGTCGGGTCTGGAGTCAGAAAGTCCAGAGTTCAAATCAGCCTCAGACTCTTAGTAGCAACTGGGCAAATGTGTGCCTCAGTTTTCACAAGTGTACCTCATAGGATTGTTGTGATGATCAAATGAGATAATATTTGTAAAGCATTTAGCACATAGTAAGTGATTAATAAATGCTTGTTCCTCCCCCCCCACACACACACACCTAAAATTTCTGAAAGAAAGAAAGAGATTTGAATTAGATGTTCTCCAAGATTCCTTCTAGTTCTGGACTTGTACTCCTATTAGCTAGAGTATGGCTGAACTCTTCTGAGTGTGAGACATTCCTGGAAGTTAAACAATAGCAAAGTATAATTCATTTTATTCAGATTACACAGTTGGTGATTCCTAGCCATGGTTTTATATCCAATAGGAGTTGAATACATCATGAAAATTCTTAAAACAGGAGAATAAGGAAAAGTAATTTGAAATTCTGAGAAAATGAGAAGTTTCAAACTGGAAGAGCCCTTAATGAGAATCTAGTTCATTTTACAGTTAGGGAAATGGTGACTTAGGCTAGGTAAGTGACTTGCCTAAGTCCTAGGGCAAGAACAACTCAGCTCTCTTATTTTTACTATATAACACTGCCTCTTGTTTCAAAAAAGACATAAATGAATATAGTCTAATATGAAATATAAGATACAAGATGAGGTTGTATTCATTTGAAAGAGTAGTCAAAAGAGTCACTATGCAAACAAAGTTTAAAACCACTTGATGCTAGCACAGAATGACTATATTTTCCAGAGTAGCTGATTCCAGGGTATGAGGGAAGCAGCAGGTGGCAGTCTCTCTCCTACTGAGAGAAATTATAAAACCCACCAATATGAAGTTGGGTATCAATACATTCCAGACTGTCTTTGAGGCATTACTGAGGGATAATACCCTTCTCCTCTCAACCCCCAGATAGGACTCTCAATATTCCTGAAATTGTATCAGATTTGTGCCATATATCCAGGGAATTGAAAAAGTCATTCTCCAAGGTATAGGAAAAGGCATAGGACAGGATCAAGACAGTCCTTCAAGGATCATGGACTCACAGCACTAAAGTAAGATGGGACCTTAGAGACCCTCTGGTCCAACTCCTCAAATTTTTACCACGGAGGAAACTGAGGCCCAGAGAGATTGTGACTTATCCAAGGTCACAGGGGTACTAAGCAGTGAGATTTTTAACCTAGGTCTTTTGAGTCTAGAATATTTTCTTCCTTTCCTAAGCAACAATGGGCCTTTTTAAAGTGATATTGCATTGACCCTTTATGGTTAGTGCTCTAGACAGCTCAAACATTATGGCAAAAACCATTGTTAAATTTATACCTCCAAAATCAGCAAACCCTTTAAATCAGGGATTGATTTCTTGTTTTGTTGATTATCTAGACTTAAAGAAAATGAGGAAGAATATGTTAATAATGCAGGTGTTGGGGCAACCAGGTGGTGCAGTAGATAGAGCATCAGCTCTGGAGTCAGGAGGACTTGACTTCAAATCTAGCCTCAGTCACTTAATAATTACCTAGCTGGGTGACCTTGGGCAAGCCACTTAATCCCATTACCTTAAATAAATAAATAAAATTTTAAAATAATAATGCAGGTGTCCAGGTAAATTCTTTTTTTTTTGTCAGTTGTTACACATTTATCAGCATACGTCTGCTTATGTTTTGGTTATTTTCACCTTTTTCCTCTCTCACAAGTTCTTTCTGAAGTTGTCCATGAAGATGGAAAAGAGTGACCACTATCACCTTCTGTCTGGACTTCTGCCATCAAATATATGTAGTCAAACCTAAAGCATACTCCATAAGAATTCAGTGGGTCCTAAAAGGCTATATATGCATCAAATATATCATACCTGTTTTAAATACATCAATGACTTTTGCTATTGAGAAGACTTAAATAGTGAATTATTTTATAAAGCAGAGAGTCCACTTCTCACTTATCCTTTGCACAAACCCATATTCTATGATACTTTTGCTTAATTCAATTCAGCAGACATTTATTAAGCACTTATTGTGAGCAAGGTATTCTACTAAATGCTAAAGCTGTAAAGAAAAAAATATACTCTTTAAGGAACTTTCTGTCTAATGAAGAAGAAAACATTCATTCATAGTGCACCTAGGATGCACCTGTAATAGGATGTTCAATCTAAGTTCCTCATTTCTGGTTGAAATAATTAGATAATACAAAGACAAGCATTACTTGTCCCTAGTATATTTGAAATAAAATGAACTATGCAAGCTTCATTAACTGGAGCTTCTGAGCTGGGGAACTGCCTTCAAAGAATCTTAATGAAGATTTCGATTACTAATTCATGGATGGGTTATATGTTCATTTTATATACATTACTTGTACCTGCATTTGCTTTATGTATTGCTTGAAAACCAATGTTTACTTAAGTAAAAAAATCAGGTTGGGCCTATTTTAAAAAAAAGCAGCTAAATCAAACTGAGCTCAAACATCTGGTGTTTTCCAGTTTGCTGCTGCTCTTCTCCCATCTTGGATGTGATTAAGAAGACTACAAATACACACACACACACACACACACACACACACACACACACACACACACATTTCTCTCTCTCTCTCTCTCTCTCTGTCTCTCTCTCTCTCTCTCTCTCTCTCTCTCTCTCTCTCTCTCTCTCTCTCTCTCTCTCTCTCTCTCTCTCTCTCTCTCTCTCTCTCTCTCTCTCTGAAGGCAACCCCAGTCAAATCAGATGGTCCAGATTGGAATGATCCCATGTCAGCTTTGCTTGTTAGAGTTTAGCCTATTAAGTTGGACATCAACCCCAAGTGAGGAAACCTGGGGACTACTTCAGGCGAGGCTATGGTCTCAGCATACTTCCAAGCCACTCAGACACTCAAATGCTTGCCCTAACCTCATAAGGATGTTGTGCATATTAATAAAACAATGATGAAAATGGGCAGGAAAAGGGAAGAATCTCCCTTCCTCAGATTCTCCTGCACCAGAGGGATAGAATCATTGCCCTATTTCTGGCCATAGGATAATGACATATTGGATTGTTCTCAATTCAACTACAGAGAATTCTGCCATGGAAACTCCAAATGCATTCAGTCATATCCTTTTCTTTATTTACCAATCACGTGTCTCTTCCATTCTTAGGTAGTAAATTGAAGAAGTCTCGTCTCCACCTTTAAGGGTTTCCCTCCATCAGATTACAACAGTTTGTGACTAATCCACCCAGAATTTGGAGAATGAGGGGTGACAGGATATGAAAATAAAGCAACTCCAATGATTAACCCTCCTTGTTATGGATACTATGTCTAGAACAATGAAAAACAGTAGTACATCTTTGTCCTCAGAGAATCTTCTTATAGAAGACCAAACCTAAGCTCCATTTTTTAAAGAGAAAATTACTATCCAAAAATTTATTTTCTGAAGGTTGAAAATTATCAACTAATCCCAACCAGCATCTGAGAATGACTACTCTAATTTTAATTATAGCATAACCATTACAGGAAGTTCACTGAACCGCCCCCCCCCCCCATTGTTCCTGTAAAACAGCATTGTCTTTACAAAATAACTCACTCTTCAAGCCTTTTTTACTGAGGCAAAAATTTTCCATTTTTTTCTTCATCAGTCAAGGGCAGAGTGCCCCCTAAACCCTGCCCTGCCAAAAGGTTTCATTAGTTAAAGTAACACTATGTTTATGTTATCAATGCATCAAAGTTAAAACATTTTAAAATAGAAAAATGCCCAAATATTTGGAAGCTCTCTGAATCATGGCTTAAGTGCCTTTTATTGTTTTAGTATTTATAAGGCTACTTTCCATCTCAATGGACACATTTTTCCAAAAGATTCTATCATAGTGGAAATAAATAGGTATTGGGCTCTTTTTGACCCCCCCTTTTTTTTTAAGTTTGCAAACATCATACCATCAACTTTATTTAATACTAATAAGCACCATTCAAGGTCTGTACAGCATACCAGACCTAGGAGAGAAAGCATTTTCTATCTTACTTTGTACTAAGTTACTTTGAGGAACTAAATCCAAATAAAACTCCTTCCTTCTGCCCATGAGTTCTAGGACTAGGACTTGTGAACTTGAGAGAGAGAGAGAGAGAGAGAGAGAGAGAGAGAGAGAGAGAGAGAGAGAGAGAGAGAGAGAGAGAGAGAGAGGAGATAACTGTATTTTAGTATAGTTGATTTCCTTTGGAATTTAATGTATTTTGTTTTATGCACCTAAAAGACTATTCTGAAGAGTCCAAAGGTTTCCCTAGGTTATTACCAAAGGGGTTCATGACCCAGAAAAAGTGAAGTACCTGTAGTTTAGTAGAATGCACATCAATATGCTTCTCTTTTTACCCAACAGTTTTCTTCCTAGACATAACTCAAGAAATAATTTTTTAAGCACCAACATCCTCAAGGTACTTTTGTAAACTCTAGGGGGGGAAAAAAGAACAAAAGAGTCTCTGGTCTCAAGAATCTTCATCCTCTCTGCAAAATTCATGGTAGTAGACTCTTAAAAGTTCATTTAAGAATTCTCAGTGGAAGTGGGTGACTAGCTAATCATGACCCCACTCTTATGCTCCTAAGTGTATCAACACATCAAGATTTCCCTTAATGGGTTCTGAAGCTCCAGGCCTCATATTGTCAGTAGTAAAAGTGGAAAGAACAGATTCTTTTATTAGAACAAGGTTGTTTTTCTTAATGCTATAGTTGCTCCTTATCTCTTTTCCAGAGTTAATATTAATGCAAATTTTTGAGTATACATACTATTGATTATATTTTTCAGCAACTAATACAATAAACCATTAATTCAAAAGGAGCCTTCATATCTTGGAATTTGACCTGCACCACCCCTACCCCCAAATGGCTAGGTTAACGAAATCAATGAAGTTGGTGGAATGTATAAAGTATATTTGATTACTCTAGCATTGATATTCTGTTGTCAGTCCACCAAGCACAGGTAGTATTAGAAATCTTCACATTACTGGATCTCTAACCCTGATAAAAGGAGAGCTGATCCCCTTAACTGACTAAGCTCTTTTCCTTGGTATTCTAGATAAGGAAGAAGGGAAGGGAAGGAGAGGAAGCCACCTATCATATTTCCTAATAAATAAATAAATGAAGCCCCTGAGTCAAAATAAAAAAAAATTCAAATGGTGGTTATGATTTCTTGAGGGAGCAAGCCATCATGCCCTGAATTTGACTTCATTATTTCACATACTGTAGACATCCCCTTTGATAGCTCATCTTTGAACAAATGTTTATAATTTGTTCTGTGGGTCAAAGAGTCACTTCAGAATCATGGTTACAGAGATGTTATTATTAAAGTTTAAACATGTTATCATATTCAGATCACTGTAGGATATTTCAGGCCATTTGGAAACCAGACCTATTTTTAAGCAGAATTATCTTTCAGAATCAAAAATTTAAAAAAAATTATCATTCTTGGAGTCCCTTGGGAAGTTCTGAGCATGTTTTAGGTACTGCTACCTCATTGGCAAGGAGTGACTTAATTCTCCCTCAATACAGTTTACAGAACATGTATTCCTAAACTATTCTAAATCTGTTTTCTCCCCAATCATCATTATTAAAATTTCACAAATACTTTTATCTTCTTTTCTGATAAATCTCATGTTGATGCTTAACATCAAATTCTAAGTCATCACTTAATTATAGAAATATAAATAATTAAATGTAGGAATAGAAATTCTTTTCTGGAGAATCCTTTTTAAATGTTATCAAATACAATCCATCTTCCATTTTATGATTTCACATTTTTATCTATGAGGTTTTTGTAGAATCATAGGATTTAAGTCTGGCCAGAACCTTAGATAGAGGTCATATGGCCCAACCCTCTCATTGTACAGATGAGGAAGCTGTTGCTTTGTTTTATTCAGGGAACACTTGTATTTATTTCCCCTTTGGTAGCTAATTATTAAACGTATTTCAGTTAATGAGTCTTCCCAGAAAAGACCTCATCTATGCCCTTTCATGACCTGCTTCAGTAGGTTTTGTGGGGTAAAAATCAAAGAGACTTGACCATAAAATTTTCCTAAGATGTCTATAGCTACTAAGTGAATTTCTATAGCCATACTATTCCACATTCTCTTTTCAAGAATGTTGCCCTGGGGGTGGCTAGGTGGCATAGTGGATAAAGCACCAGCCCTGGAGTCAGGAGTACCTGGGTTCAAATCTGGTCTCAGACACTTAATAATTACCTAGCTGTGTGGCCTTGGGCAAGCCACTTAACTCCATTTGCCTTGCAAAAGAAAAAAACTAAAAAAAAGAAAAAGAATGTTGCCCTGGGTGTGGAATAATTCAAAAATTACTAGACTCGGTGGATGTGTTGGTTCATTTAACTAAACTTCTTTCCCCCCCTTTATAAAAATCTTGGTTGTGACAAGTGATGGTCAACTGAGCAGGGAAAGGATATATCTGGAAATGGATGTAATGTGAAAAAAAAAGCATGAATAAAAACATGATAAATGCATCACCCTATGGGTTGCAGACCCTTTTGTGTCTCCTTTTCAGTTGATAAATCCCAAGAATAAAGAGAAAGAGTAATTAACAGTGCTAACTCTGGACCAGGCTAATCACTGGGGACTTGGAGAGGGGTAAAAATGAAATCCCTATTGTCTAATGGAGGAAACAACATGTGAACTGGTATGTATATCTGAGACATATATAGTACAAATGGGAGGTGATTTCAACAGTAGGAGGGGGTCAGGAGAAACCAGGCCAATTTTGCAGGGTTAAAAAGTGCAGAGGAGAGGAAGTTAACATAGGAGAAGTCTGGAAAGGTAGGTAGGGACCAAGTTATGAAGTGACAAAGGATTTTATACTTGATCCTGAAGGTAATTAGGAAACTAATGGAGTTTATTAAGTAGAGGAGTTGACACTCTGACTTATACTTTAGGGAAGATCATTTTGGCAACTGAGTGTAGGATTGAAATGGAAAGAAGCTTGAGGAAGGGGGTCCAGGAGTGGTGAGTGATGAGGAGCCTATAGCAATGTGATAGCTATTTTGAAGTAATTTTTCATTTTGGGGTCTGCAAGCTCGGGGAAATACCTAAGAAATATTTATTTCTTCTTGTAATTTATTCTGTCTTGTCATCCCCAGTTGTGAGTTAATGTATACTTAATGAAATGTAAATTTGATTTCATCAAATCATTTAAAATCAGTACCTAAAATTAAGATAAATTTTTAGGTGGTAAATGGGCAAGTGACTTTGAGAAAGTCTGTTTCAAAAAGTTCAGAGAAATGAGAAGCATGATCTCATCCCCAGAGAGTCTAAAAGGGAAAATAGCTCAGGAGGGTATAGGAGGCTCTTTAAAAGAATTCAGACAGTTCAGTCACAGATAATTCTTATGGGGGTGGTATCTAAAGAAACACTGGCTGATAAGTTCCAAAGTTAAAAGGACATTTAGAAAAGATGGAAGCAGGGGCAGGTAACCAAGTCAGAATACAAAAGAGGTATACACTAAAGCCCAAAATAAGCTAAGGCTTTCAATAAAATGGTAGATACATCAGAAAGGGCCTTTATAGCTATGTTCAAAGTAGAAGAGACAGGCCACCCTGAAAATGAAACATTATGTATTTTATATATAATATTAATAAATGAGAGGGGAAAATGGAAATATTCCTTAGACTAGAAAGGGTATGGGGAAAGCATGGTTAAGAGAGTATGAAATTCCCAAGTTTTTAAGAAAAATAATGAAAGAACAAATTGAGTTGAGGTCTCCTGGACCCACTGAGAGAATTCTCCTGTTAACTCCCACTGTTGGCCATCTTTAAAAAATATGGATAATGGGAAAGGTATCAGAAAGTAACCACATTACCCCAGATTTCTAAGGGGTTGAGAGGATCAGTAGAAGGAATTAATTCTAGAAATAATGAACTGATGGACTTAAAGTTAGTGCCTAGTAAAATTGTGAAATAGATGAAAAAATGAAAAACTTAAGTGTGATTCAATGGAAGGAGTGATGAATTTGAAGTGATGAACTTCAGATAGCTAGATTTGAGTTCAAATCCTAACTCTCTCACTTCTTTCTCCCTATGTGACCTTGGGTCACTTAATTTCTCTGAGAATTTCCATTCTTTCATCTGTAAAATGAGAGAATTCATCTAGAATTCCAAGTTCCTTTTAATCTTTGAAAATATCCATCACTATGAACAAACATGGGTCCACCAAGAATGAGTCAAACCAAACTAATATCTTTTCCTTTTTTGATAGAATTACTTGGGCAAAAACAATACTATAGACCTGGTGATCTCATACTCAATTGAGTGTTTGTTTTACATTTCTATTCCTGAATAATTTCTTTTATCCTCATCTTTGTTTCCCTTTATTCAGACAAATATATAACTGAATTAGCTTTCCAGTTAAATATTTGTCTGAATATATGTGTGTGTGTGTGTGTGTGTGTGTGTGTGTGTGTATGTATAGGGACTTGAAAGTATCCCTAAGAATTAAGCTCTCTAATGTAGACAATGTATATTTGAAAATTATATCATTGGTAGGAAATCTCCTTAGAGGAAAAACCTAGAACTGTGCAATGGAAGATAGTACATTTAAATAGATTCAGAATTTGTTAAATGACTATTCCAATACCATAAATGCTGATTAATGGATTGTGATCACCTTGACAATTTTCTAGTGATATGCTGAAGTGCTCTGCCTAGTTCCACATTTTTATCATTATCATGAATGAATGAATATAGGTCATATTTATTTATCAATTTAGTGTTTGCAAAGTGCTTTATAGACATAAAGACTTAGAATATCACATTTGTGCAAAGCTGAAAGGAAGAGTATGTACCCCTGAGTTGGGAGTGTTCCAATGTTAAAGATGATCTTGAGGTCAGGCCTTGTCCTGGATCAAGGGACAATAGGGTGACAGACCCTTCTCGCTTGCTCACATTTTCTCTTTCTTTAATATTTTATTCTTAAAAATGTTATTCTAAAAAAAAGTTATTCTGTTTTTATTGATGCCTTTTGTTTCTGCATTTATCTCCACACACACTACCCCCACTTTCTTTCCCCATATTTTGGAACAAAGATTTTAAAAGAAAGAAAAAGAAAAACAATTAACCTATTATTAACCTTTGTCTGATAATATACATAATATTTGTCAAGCTCAGAGTTTCCACAAGGAGGAGAAATCATTCTCACGGAAGGTGTCATTCATGGATCTGGGCTGAGATATAGGGAGCTGGCTGGGAGGTTGTTGGGAGGGGAGTGAGGTAAAAAGAGAAGTTGCATTGCTAAATGGCAATGAATTTGGAATCAGGAGCTCTGGGTTCATGTCCCAGTTCTACCACTTACTACATGTGTGGCCTAGAGCACATGTCACTCAGGGAAGTAATTCCCTGAGTCTAGATTCTCATCCCTAAAATGAATAGATGGGACCAGATGACCTCCAAGGTCCTTTCTTCCAAAACTTCCTTTCTTACAAAATCCTATGAAAAAAAAATTTTCAATAGGACCTGCATTTTTCTAATTTTCCAAATTCTAAGAATTTGGAAGTCAGAAGAGATCACCAATTCCTACCCATAACCAAAAAGGAATCCCCTTTACAAAATCCTCAGCCATTGGTGGTCAGTTGGATGACCTCCAGGGAGAAGGGGCCAGTTCCTTCTTGAGACTACCCATCCCACTTTTTGTACAGCTCTAATTATTAGAAAGTTTGTCTTTACATTAACCCTATATCTACTCCTTAAAGAAAAGTGAAGGCATCAAAACTTTCTTATAGATTCTAGTGTAATAAATGCAATCTTGAAAAATTCTAATCTTCAAAAATTAAATGAATAAGGTATATTAGATCACACAGAGTTTGCTTTTTTATTTCTTATACTATGCATTAGAGGCTAGAGAAGTTTAGGATTTTGTTTTATGACACAGGATAGGTGGGACCTGCTATATCAATAAATAGATTGTAATAATAATTACATATTATTATTATTATTACATAATATGCATAGCTCTTTAGAATATAACAATCCTGTGGATGTAACCCAAGAATTATTATACCCATTTAACAAGCAAAGAAACAGACTTCATCAGGATTTGCACCTAGATCCTCCTAACTCCAAAGTTAGCAACTACATCTTATGTTAATAAAGAGAAACAATCGTTACACATAAAGGTCTGTGTTAGAATAAATCCTGTTATATGCTTATCAGTTTTATTGGTAATCACCAAAGCAAAGTCATGCAAAATGATGATCATTCTGATTGTAATTTTGAGTGAGTAGAATTAATTTAGGCCTTTTTGCCTTGATATATAACATAAGCCCAAGAACAAACTCAGCCATTACAATAAGGACCCATTCCACAACCATAGTTAACCCCAGAGTCAGTAAATTCAAATCCTAACTCTAATACATATTAGCTGTGTGAACAGGAGCAAGCCACTCAATCTCTTTAAACCTAACTTTCCTCACAAATAAAATGGGATCAATAGGGGCAACTAGGTGGTGCAGTGAATAGAGATTGGCCCTGGAATCAGGAGGACCTGAGTTCAAATCTAGTCTCAGATGCTTAATAATTACCTAGCTGTGTAACCTTGGGCAAGTCATTTAACCCTGTTGCCTGACCAAAAAAAATAGGACCAATAATACCTGTAAATAGTAATTCCCAGGCTTGTTGTAAATGACAAATAGGTTAATGTTGGCCAGGAACTTTATAAATTTATTTTTACCTAGTTGAATCTAGTCAACTCAAGTAAAAATCGAATTAGTCTAAGAATTTGGAAGTCAGAAGAGATCACCAATCCTACCCATAACCAAAAAGGAATCCCCTTTACAAAATCCTCAGCCATTGGTGGTCTGTTGGATGACCTCCAGGGAGAAGGGGCCAGTTCCTTCTTGAGACTACCCATCCCACTTTTGTACAGCTCTAATTATTAGAAAGCTTGTCTTTACATTAACCCTATATCTACTTTTCTGTTGCTTCCAATATTTGCTACTATTTGTACCTGAATAGGTCAAGGGAACTATATTTAATCTTTTTTTGTACAACAGCCTTTCAAATACCTGAAGACTATTATGGGTCTCCCCTAAATCTTCTCTAAGTTAAACTATCATATCAGGACAGTTGGGAGCACCAGACTTGGAGTCAGGAAGATCTGAATTCAAATTTTACCTTGGACATTTATTAGCTTTGAGATCCAGGGCAAGTGCCTTGCCTCAGTTTCCTCATCTGTAAAAAATGAGAATCATAATAGCATCTTCCTCCCAAGGTTGATGTGAGGATCAAATGAGAGAATAACTGTTAAGTGCTTATCACAGTGCCTAGTTATTATATATAAATTATGGTGAATAATTTCTTTTTCTGATCCTTGGTCTCTCTCACCATCCTGTTGGCCCCCTTTTGAATGCTTTCTAGTTTGTCTACATAGAAAAGTAATGTTATAGTTTTTAATAGGCAATCTTAGCCTCTTAAGGACATCATTTCATCCTTCCCTGTAAGACCACTCCAAAGCCATCCCTGTTCTGGTTGTGCAGCCCCAGAAGCCAGGGCTGAGGGCTCCTCCCTCACCTCAGGTTGCACAGGAAGTCAGCTAGACTGCTATAAACAGAAGCCAGAATCCTTGGCTCTCAGTCCTTGGCTGTATCTGTTAGTCACACGGAAACCGAGAAGAAGCAAAATACCAGCCCAGTCCTTCCACACCTGCCTTTCTACTCACCTATGGATTTGCGTATTTTGTTTCTCTTTGCATACATGGTGTTACCTGATTCTACCACCTAGCTACCTATCTGCGACCTGGGATCGTTTCTGCCCTCTCCTGGCCCTTTCCTTGAGCATTTTGAGATAAATACTTCTTGACTTTAGCCTCAAAGATAGGAAGAGGGTTTTTCAAGTCCCCCCCACCATATTAAGCTCTCAGGGTTGGTCCCATTTAGGTCTTGATAAACAGATGTTGTCATATGGGTACCTTTCTATGTTAGCAGAGGAGATTTCCTCACCAGGAGTTACCTATGCTTATGACATCATAGAGCTGATCAAAAACAACCCAAAAACCCCTTATTTGTGCTCATGACTTCTAAATTTATTCTACCCAAACAACTTTTCTTCTTCATTCATTTCTTGGCTTTCTTGAAACTTGTCAGTTAGGTTGACTAGCACAAACCCCTCAACCTCTTCAGGAAGATGAATCTTCAACAGTCAAACTCTTCTTTCAAAATCTCACAGTAGCAGAAAACAACTTGTGCAAATTAATGGACTAATTCTCTACAGAGAAGCATTTATCCATCATTTCAGGACACTTAACTCCTGGCTCATCACTGGCTTTATTTAGAGAGGTTTTCCTCCTATTTAAGGTTGTGAACATCCTTTACATCTAAGTTCTCAAATAAGTCTTCCAGGTGAAGGACCCATCCTTTTCTTTTTCCTCCCTTTTTATTTCCCCAGACTTCTCAGGGAGGGGATTACTTTACTGGTCACTTAAAATGCAGATGGTGGTGTTGTTGTTGCTGTTATTATTATTGTTATTATTATTATTCATTGCCTCCTGAGTGTAACACTTGTGTCTTTTCTTTTTTAAAAAACAGCAAATATGCCGGAGTATTATCCTGACCAGTTGGATGATGTTGTGGATTTTATTCACAACACAATCAAAAGACTAAAGCGGTCGCCAGACAAACTAGCCGAATTGTTTCCTCGGCGGGAGAGGAACAGACAAGCCGGAGCAACCAATGCAGATAAAAAGAGGCACAGGGGACAGAGGGGCAGGAACCGGGGCTGTGTCTTAACCTCCATACATTTAAATGTGACTGACTTGGGTTTGGGATATGAAACCAAAGAAGAATTGATTTTTCGATATTGCAGCGGATCTTGTGATGCAGCTGAGACCACCTATGACAAAATATTAAAAAACTTAACCAAAAAGAAAAGGCTGATGAGTGACAAAATCGGGCAGGCCTGTTGCCGGCCTACTGCTTTTGATGATGACCTGTCATTTTTAGACGATAACTTGGTTTACCACATACTGAAAAAACATTCCGCTAAAAGGTGTGGATGTATCTGACTCTGTTTCCGGGAGACGGCTATGTATTGCATTCCTGCTACAGTGCAAAGGAAGGGACCAAGGTTCCCAGGAAATGTTTGCCCAGAATGGAGAATGAGGACCAAGGATGGAGATGAAGGAGGAGAACCAGGCAGAAGGCTGCCCTCGTGGGAGCCTGGTGGAGGGAGGTCCAGCCACAGACGACTGGATGAGAGAGAGAACGGCCCTCTAGTTTTACAGGAAAGCAACTTCAAGGCGCATCACAAGCTCAGGCCGGTGTCCTGGATGGATGCGGCCACTGCCATTTCACTTGGTACCATCCACCATATCATCAGCTCAGAATGTGCTGGAAGGACACAACCACTTAGTCTCCTGTGGTTTGTTTTCACGCTTGGTGATGCCAGGCAGACGAGGCTGGTGTAAACTCATGCCACATTGAGTCATTACTGAAAGTCAGGAAGCTATATTTTTTTTTCTGTCACTCAGTTAGGGCATACCTGCCCCTCCTCCCATCTTTCCCCTCTCCCTCCCCCCAAATATATATTATATATAAAATAAACAGACACTAGAAATAGCCTTTTGACTTCAGAGTTGAGGCCTGAGGTAAACTTGGACAGGAATCTAATGGTGGGTTATTGATTTTTTAACATAGTGTGTTGGGTGGTAAGAAAGTGGATAGAAACAGGCTGTATTCACTGACTAAAGAAAACCCAAAAGTATTTTCTTTATATACTCTTGGTAATAGGAAAGGAGCATACATTTCTAGGAGAGTGAGGGGAAAAACAAAGCCAGATGCACCTCGGTGTACAAGGAGACAAACAGGTCTCTTTTCAGTTTACAGCTGGACAAACGTCACATCATCACTACATTTATGCTTGGTCACCAGTGGCCAGATAGAGTACTCGATGCAATGCATCCATTTCAGATACAGAAATATATAGAAGAATATTTATTGAGATTTAAGTTATTATTATTTATTACAATTCACTAATGAGTTTCTTTTTTTCCCCTTATTTATTAAAATTTCTTTTCTAAAGGTGCCAAAGTGTAATGTGCTTGCAAAATACAAAGAAAGAAAGAAAGGAAAGAAAGAAGAATCAAATTGGGAACAAGGGTCCATGCTTTTAAAAATGTTGAATTTTTGGTTAGCCAAAAAAAAATCACTTACTTTACCTTTTTTTCCACAAAACTTCCTGGTTAAAATCTGTAAATCTACCTGTTTGCCACCCATTCATCTAAAAACAGGAAGAGAAGCGATGTTTCTGAGGGACCCCCATACCCCCTTTCTCAGATGATTTCCACAGATCAATGAGCAGAGACCAGTGGCACTTGGTTTTATTTCTCTGATGTTCCAACACTGAACAAACATGCCATAATTTTCACTCTATGTTGTACTTAAGCTTTTTTCCTTCCACATGTATTTATCTATAATATGCCTATATATATATAAAAGGCATAATACCTTTTAGTAGTTAGTCCTGGATTTTAATGTTGACTAAAAGGTAAACAATTCATGTTCAGTAACAGCCAAAGTTGCTATAATCCACTACGAGTCATTCACACAACAACCCCCCCACACACACACACACAGAAAAACAAAAGAAAACAAAATATACCTGATTTGAGAAGGGAATATTCTGAGCTGGGAGCCAGGTGCTGAATATCGTGATCAGCACACTGGTCACCTACCCAGAGGCAGATTGCCCCATTTTCCCCAAAAAACTTTTTGACAACAACCTCAGACCAGTAAGTAGTGAGTTGTTCCTTTCGTGTAAAATCCCTTTAGGGTAACACAACACGACTGAGGAGGTCAGAGGCTTCTGGCCTGGCCACAGAAACATGTATATGACTGGATTGAAGTTCCCAAAATGATTCTGGTGGATGGAGTGGAAGAAAGCATAGGGGTAGGTAGCTATCTTTGCCAGTGTTCCCCCAAAGTGGGGGACAAGCTTATCAGAAAGTACACTCATAGAGAAAAATAACATTGGGCTCTATATTGGGGCTTCTATGCTTTTTTAAAAATTTTTGTCAGAAAAGGGATTTTTTTAAATCAAGATAAAATATACTTAGCTATTAGCAGCAATGGTTTGATAAGAGTTGGGAATTCCAATTGGCTTCCAATCAATTAGCCATGATCTTTTGCAAGTCAATATATCAGCTACCAATACTAATCCCTGTGAATTCTCCTCCTCCCCACCCCTACTTTGCTCTTCCTGCAGCTCCATACTGGAAGTCACAGACAGGATGACTCCCAATCATCCTTCCCAAAAGAATGAGAAAGCTAGGTCGTGTAGCTCTTATAGGAGACAAATCTGTTTGTTAATTTACTATACAAGAATTCCAAAGTGTACCCCCAGAATTATCAACCTCGCTCAGATAATATTGATTGTGAGCAGAGTTAACTGCTGATTTTTGTTTTAAGTTTCAGCCTAAATTAGCTTGCAGCATTAGAATCCAAGCCCTTGTCTTCACTGGCTGCAATATTTCAGGGAGGGCTGTGGTACATTTTCTGTATACCTACACACCATAAGCAGGTTTGAACTTTTGCAGATCTAAATACAGCTAATCTACAAAAGGGTAAAGTTTGTGATTTTTCATCATCATCATCATCATCATTATTATAATTATTATTATTATTATTACCATCTAAAATAGGAGTGCACTTCTTTGGAAGCTCTGATTTCACCTCTGATCTATGTCTCAGTCATTTGTGTTATACAACCAAAGTTCTCTACAAACTTTATTTTTGTACAATATCATTTTGTAACTTTTTACAAATAAAAGCTCATTTCTATCGTTCTCTGTACTTTGTACTTTCTCTAGCTACTACTTAAGTGCTCTATCTCACTCCCCTCATCAAACATACTGTGCAATAAATGTTTAAATATCTCTACTGCTAGGTAACAGGGCTCTCTATCTCCCTCTGACTCCTGCTACCATGTCCACAAAGGCATGATTGTAAATTAATTCAGGTGGGTAGCCAGGTGGTACAGTGGCAACTGGCTCTGAAGTCTAGAGAACTTGAGTTCAAATCCTACCTCAGACACTTGTTAGCTGTGTGATCTGGATAAGTCCCATTTGCCTCCAAAAAAAAGAAAAAAGTGTTTCAATGGTGCAGGAAGATAACAGTAGGAAAAGTAAATCATATTTGAAAGGATACATATTGACCTTTTCTTCTTGAGAAAGCCTACTACTCATTCCATGCTACACAAAGGAAGAAGACTTAGATTGGGGCTGGACCTGTGATTCAAAAATATAGAGAGCATCCTAAAGAGGAGACTGTTCTCTGCAAATTACAGGCTCGGAGGATTATCTAGAGTACTGATGGGTTACTAAGTACATTGCTCAGTACATTGTCAAAACGTGACAAATGTCAGAAAAAGATTTGAATCCATATCTTCCTTGGAAAAACTAGCTCTCTGTACATGCCATATCCTGCCTTTGATACTTAACCTCCCTGGATCTTGGTTTTCCTCATTTTACAAATGAGGAGGTCATACTAAACAACCTCTAGCATCCCCTCGAGTTTCATATCTACATTGCAGTGGAAAGAAACTCCAGACCTGGATCAGGTCTCACCTTCCCAAATTCAAATCTGACCTTGGACACTCACACAAGCTGTGTGATCCTGGGCAAGTCATGTTAACCCATTTGCCTCAATTCTTCACTGTTACAATGAGCTGGAGAAGAAAATGGCAAACTATTCTGGTATCTTTTCCAAGAAAATCCCAAATGAATCACAAAGAGTTAGACAAAACTGAAAAAGAAGTGATCAACAACAGATTAATTCACAGACAACCTCAATGTTCCATTGTAAATTTACAGGTAGCTTCACTGATCCATCCTCATAAACAATTTTTTAAAAAGCCTTAAAAAAAGGTGGGGGGGGGCAGCTAAGTGGTACAATGGTTAGTGCACCAGTCCTGGAGTCAGTAGGACCTGAGTTCAAATCTAGCCTCAAATACAGCATAATTACCTAGCTGTGTGACCTTGGACAAGCCACTTAACTCCATTACCTTGCAAAAAACTAAAAAAAAAAAAAAAGATTTCATTAAAAAGCATCAAAAAAATTTTGAAGTTAACATTACCCTCAGAAACCAGTTCTCTAATCTGGATTTTCATTTAGGTGGTATTCTGAGCAGTGTTATATTTTGCTTAAGCTGCCCTCACCCTTCTCAAAATGATTCCCAAAATCTTTTGTTTATGAGAGTCCTCATATCTCAATTCTATTTGAAGAACAAAGATAAGTCATTTTGGACACATTGGAGCTTTTTTTCCCAGTTATATTTCCTACTTGTTTGAGAGATGGGTGATTATTCTTCCCAACAGTCCTTTATCCAGTGTTTTATTAAGAGAATTCAATAACATGCTGTTGGGATTCATTTCATGCCAAACTCTGTTGGAGTGTCTGGTTTGTAAATTCTTGCTCCCTCCAATCACCACCCCAAATAAATTTGACCCCAGGACAAGAATTTCAAGATAGGGCTCTGTTAGGGAAGTTGAGGGGATGGTGAGATAGAGCATTAATGTGAATCTGTGAGCCCTCAGGCATAGGGTGGGCTGGGGAGGAACCTTGAGGCTGGACTCTTATCCAACCATCCTCAGCTCTAAACATGCTTTAAAATGATGCATCTTTAAAAAGAGAAGGAAGGAAGGAAGGAAGGAAGGAAGGAAGGAAGGAAGGAAGGAAGGAAGGAAGGAAGGAAGGAAGGAAGGAAGGAAGGAAGGAAGGGAGGAAGGGAGGGAGGGAGGGAGGGAGGTCAAGAAAGAAATAGTGAAGGAAAGAAATATTGACTATGGCTTAGCCTCACTCCAGAGGCAACATGTGCTGAGCAAAGAATGGCTTCAGTTAAAAAATATATAAGTTCAAATTCTCCTGACACTTTACTGCTTATGTTACTCTGGCCAAGATACCAGGCACCTGGCAGAAAGCACTAGTCTTGAAGTCAAAAAGATTTGAGTTCTAATCCTTCTTCCGACACATCTGGGCCAAGACATTTAGCCCCTGGGCACTGGGGCAACTTTAAAACCATAATTTGGAGAGCAGATGCTGCTATGCATTGATAAAGAGTGTTTCCTCTCTGAGGAATCCCAATATCAATAAAATCACAAGTGTGGACTAAAAAAAATCCCTGTTTATTTTCCTATGCTTTCAATTCTAATAAAGAAGCAGTAATTTAAGAAGCAAATTCAAAGGGAGGAATTAAGGGGCACATTTCTGTAGCAATCAAGATTTATGAGGAGAGGTGGTAATACCAGGGGCCACCAAGAAAAGGAAAAACTGAAAGGATGCTCAGTTACAGGCTAGGACCTAGAGGATAGGGGACCCTGAGGCAAATCACACATTTCTTAACTCCTGTTTTCCAAGGCCTTATCTCCCCACTTTAATTTCTAAATTAAGAGATTATGTATCAATGAATATTAAAGACAACACTGGGAGAAAAGAAGAAAAGGAAGGAAGGAAGGAAGGAAGGAAGGAAGGAAGGAAGGAAGGAAGGAAGGAGGGAAGGAGGGAAGGAAGGAAGGAAGGAAGGAAGGAGGGAGGGAGGGAAGGAGGGAAGGAAGGAAGGAGGGAAGGAAATCACAAAAGGGTTTTTACAAAGCAGTTTCCCATCCCCTTGCTGTGTATGCAATAGAGCACCAGACCCAGAGTCAGAAAGATCTGAATTCAAATGTGGTCTGTGATACTAACTTACTAATTATACTTGCCCATAGACAAGTCACTTAATCCTGTTTGCCTCAGTTTCCTTATCTACAAAAATGAGCTGGAAATAAGAAAAACTCCAAAGAGTTGGATACAATTGAACAACAACAGCAATCCCCTGGATCATGTGTGGCTTACAACCCACCTTGCCTACCTGGCTTTTGATAGGCCTCTTCATCAATCTTCCTCATCCTCTGCTTCCATTTCCCTTTTTATTCCTCCCATTCACCATCATCCTTATCCCAAACCGTTGAGCTATTTGTCTTCTGATCTACCTTGAGAAGCTTGGGAGAAGGGTCTTACATATAGTTCCTATTTAAGAAAATAGAATGGTTGTCATTCCTGATAAAGGGCAAACCACTCATGTTCAC
This sequence comes from Macrotis lagotis, assembly GCF_037893015.1. Classification (NCBI taxonomy): domain Eukaryota; kingdom Metazoa; phylum Chordata; class Mammalia; order Peramelemorphia; family Peramelidae; genus Macrotis; species Macrotis lagotis. The sequence continues at coordinate 286,061,212 of NC_133666.1, forward strand.
TAATGTTCCAGGGCACATTCATTATTTTTAAGAAAAAGAGGAAGGGGAGGAAGGGAAGGGCGGGAAAGAGTGTAACTTAGGGGAAGTAACAGAGCAGAGCTGGAAGAAAAGAGAGTTAGGAAGAGTTCAGACTTCAGGAAATCAAAGAAAAGTCAGTAGAGCTAAGTGATGGCAAACAAGGATGAGGTTTTGAAACATTTGGAAAAGATTATGTAACTTAGGAACCTTTTTTTCTGATGAGAGTAGTTTTTAACTCCATTAGCTGTTATCTATATATGCTTCTATCTTAAAAGGATCTGAGTTCAAATCTGCCCTCACATACACTTTCTTTTCCTTATTTTCATCCCCTTAGTAGCACCTTAGTAAATACTTAATAAATGTTGCTTGACTATAGATACTTTTATGACATGCTTTTGATTTTTCCATGTCAGTTGTCAGCTGTATACATGCCTTAACTTATAAATTTCCTTTGTAAAATGTCACACCCAGGAGCAGCTAGGTGGCATAGTGGATAAAGCACCGGCCCTGAAGTCAGGAGTACTTGGGTTCAAATCCAGTCTCAGACATTAATAATTACCTAGCTGTGTGGCCTTGGGCAAGCCACGTAACCCCGTTTGCCTTGCAAAAACCTAAAAAAAAATGTCACACCCAGATTGTTGGTTGTCTGGGAACAGATTTGGGCTTGGGTGCTCCTGATTCCAGAGCCAGTGCTTTGTCCAATGTGCCACTTAGCTGCCATTAGTAGTAGTAGTAGTAGTAGTAGTAGTAGTAGTAGTAGTAGTAGTAGTAGTAGTAGTAGTATTTTAATTTTAATTTTTTCCTCTTTACTTTATTGCTCATAAGGGTCTATATTTTGGGAGGGAGGGGGTATTATGTTTATTCTTAAGACTATTTTAAAAATGTATTTAAAAAATCATTTGTACAAAAATAAAATAAATATAAAAAAGTCACACCCAAAATTGAACTTGGCATTCCACATGTGGACTGACTATTTATCTTTATATTTTTGGGTCCAGTTATTTAACCAGTTATACATCTACCTAATCGTATTTTTTTAAAATCCCTTGGAAGCCTATTCTCTTAGGTTATTTTTTAAAAGTTTTTCTTTTTACCTACCTCATTAAACTGTACTTTTAAAAGAAAATCTTCCCTTAGACACTTGCAGTGTGGCTCTGGGCAAGTCACTTAACCTCCATTTGTCTCACTTTCCTCATCTATATAATGGGGATAATAATGGCATCTAACTCCCAAGATTTTTGTAAGGCTCAAATGAGATAATCTTTGCAAAAGCACCATGCAAGCATTGAGCACCACAGTATGGGTGCTTTATAAAATCAGCTACTTTTCCCTTCCTTAAAATTATGTAGCAGTGAGAGCTCTAAAAGAGAGGGCTGGATCAAATGCTTAGAGGGCAATTAATTTTTTTTATATCCTTTTACCTCGGTCTCAGTCAATCCCTCTCCACTCTCCATGAACTTAACTTACAACAAAACCCTACTTGAAGACCAAAAAGCCTTTACAATACAAATGAATGAATCTCTAATGGTTGGATTTCAGTAGGGAACATTTGGGGATTTAGGGAAAGTGATTTGGAGGGAAAATGACTTCTTGAAACTCTTATACCCATCAGTCTAAAGGCAGCTTCTGGCTAGTCTTGGTACTATGGGTCAGTCCAGGCCAAACAGCTGCTGAGATTTTTCTTATCTTGACTACTGCTATTACTGGGTGGATTTATCCAATGCCAGTGAGTCATCAGATTGGTCACATTTTCATTTTCTCCAGAGCCTGGGCAACAGTTTTTGATGTCTTTGTTTTTGTTTTGTTTTCCCCCACTCTGCCATAGTTTCAAGTTTCTGGCCTAGTAGGGGTTCCTAGGGAATTGATTGCATCACCAGCAGTGGGTGAGGGGAGGCAGAGATGTGTGCCTCACCTGTGGCTCCTCTGCCTGCCCCCCTCACCCCGCATTCCAATTCATCTATAATTTATGGTCTTAGAGAGTCACTCAAAGACTTATAGAGCTTAAGTGATTAACTCATGGTCACACTGCTAGCAAGGGTCAGAGATGGCATTTGAACTCAAGCACAGGAGATAGATTTGTGAGTCTGAATACTGTCTCAGACATTCACAGCCTGGGCATCTCTCAGTCTGAGATGTCTCCTCTCCATGCAGACCAGTGATTCAAAGCTGAGGCAGAGTTAGAAAAATAATAAATAAATAAAAACATTGCTCAGGTTCTGAAGAAAATGAAAACACAACCAATCTGATCAGTCACTGGCAATGGATAAGCTGGGGGTAAAAAAATAGCCCCTGCTTCATAAGGTTGTGGCAATGATCAAAGGACATACAACATGTCAAGCACTTTGCAAACCTCTATAAATGTCAGCTAAGCCCAACACTCTATCCCCATGCCAGACAGCCTCTAAATCTAATTATAAAACTACTCATTTCTGTCCCTTGATTGGTCTTCCTGATAGGTAATTGAAGTCATCAACCCTTGGAAATTTAGGGAGCTGGACCCCCATTGGGAGGAAAGGTGAAAGTTTTACAGTATTTGGCCACACCCCCACCTTGAACCTGAAAGTACTGAACCACCTACTATATAATAGACACTGCCAAGGGTTTTACAAATATTACCTCATTTAATTGATGAGAAGGACTATTGAGGGCTAGGTATTTCATGCACTTCATATATGAAGCTACAAATCAATCCTTCAGGTTCTGAGATCCTATGCTTCTATCTTTCTGACATTCAGCTAGGATTCAATTCATGTCAATTCAATAAACAGTTATTGATCATCAACTGCAAACAGAGTGAGCAGTCTCAGTTTTCTCGTCTGTTAAATGAACTGGAGAAGGAAATGGCAAACCTCTCCAGTATGTTTGTCAAAAAAAAACCAAGAAGAATCAGACATGACTAAAACAACTGAATAGAGCAAGCAGAATATACTAGGCTGAGGTGCAGCCTTCGTGCTACTTACATCCTACCTAGTAGAGGGGGATGATCCATCCATAAACAATTATAATTCAAAATGGTTAATGAGAAGTGCGTTGAAAAAGAAAAACAAAGTTACATGAGGTCTATTCAGTGAAGGTTTCATAAAGGAGGAAGCTTCTGAGTTGAGTATTTGAAATGAGTAACAAACTAAGACAGGAGGAAAGGACATTCTTAATATATCCGGTGACCTGAACAAAGTCACAGAAAAGCATAGAATAAGAATTTAGGAGGAGTGGTTTTAAGATACAGTAAGGCCTCATCAGTAAGAGGTGATGACACCAAGCTTATTTCCTTTTCTAATGATGAAACAAAATTAATTGATCAGAGTATAAGCATCATCTGTTTTGGTTTTAGCAAGGAGTTTGGCCAAATCTTAATGGATCTCTGTGATTCCTGATGGAAGAGTCTAGTGGAATGCTCCAGGGGTCTGTTTTTGGTCCTATTCTATTCAACATTGGACCATTTTAATCTCTCAAGTGTCATGGTAGCAGAAAGAGAGGGAGGTCCCTGTACTTTCCTGATCTTGCCATAATTTCATTTTAGAATGAGCTCTCACTTCATATAAATGGGCAATTCTTCAACAAGGTCAACCAAAAGATAGAGATTTCCCTGTCTCAGACCCTGAGGTCAATAACAGAAAAGCAGAGGTCAGAACTAGAAAGAGTGGACTAAAGTTAGAGAAAGATTTAAGTTTAAAGAAAGAAAATTTTCCTAACAATTAAAGCTCCGCATAAAAGGTCTGCCTTAACAGATGGTGAGTTCCCCATAACAGGAAGTCTTCAAACTGATGCTTTGCTGGTAGTATTTTTTTTAAAAAAGCAACTTTTGAGACCCTTTCCAAATCTAACATTCTATGATTCTTGGATGGCAATAGTTTCTTTAAGTATAGTCTGTGGTAATTTCCATCTGATGTATGGTAAGAGCTATAATGGAATATAGCATGGTGTGCCTATAGTTTTGTCCCCAAGTACCAACATCTGGAGGTAGGGAAGACATACTTCCCCCACATACAATGACCCACCCCTCTGGTACTCTGCTGGTACTGCTTTGACAACCTGGATCTCAGCCCGATCCAGGTTACCTGAAGGTTTCCATTACTCTCCATCATTCCTCTTTCCTAGTCCCCACCTTCCTCTTGTCAAGTCAGTTCAACAACATGTGATTGGGGAAGACATCTCAATTTATAGTACCAGATCTAGGGACTACCCACACTATAATGGACACCCAGGATCAGCAGTGATAATAACTCTTGCCTGTTTCCCTAGCAGTAGCTCTCCTACTCACCCCACCCCACCCTACCCTAGCTCAACTGAATTTGCTCCAGGTGTAAGAATTCCTAGCTATAATTCTTCCTGTAGTTTAATTCCACAATTATTTTTCTTTTGAACAAGAACTTCCCTAAGATTCTCCCTCAACCCTTCTGAGCTCAAAAATCTTAATCAGAGTCTAAAACTAATTAGACACAAACATATATATACATACATATATATATATATATATATATATATATATATATATATATAGTCAGGAAAAAATCAATGAAGGACTAGGGTTAAATGGAGTGTAAGATGTATGTTCCTTACCTCCCCTTGTCCCTTACTCATTCTTTCTTTTCTTTTGCTAATTCCCCAGAGGATACAGACACACACACACACACACACACACACACACACACACACACACACACACTCACACTCACACACACACACACATCACACAGATATATATGTATAATATATGTGTGTCTATATGTGTACTGTATTAATGTGTATATACACATATATGAACTGTTTCCTCTCCAGGCATCATAGACTTGAAAGACAATTTTTAGTAATGTGTTCATGTTAACAAAATATCATACCAATAAAATTTGGAGGTCAACTAGAGATTGTCATAATGAGATTGCATTTTCTGCAGGGGGTGAATTAACTAAGAAGCAGAGGTAGGTCATTTGCTTTTATTTTTTTAATCAAGCCACATCTGTTGGGTTCTAATTTAATCTGGGTTTCCTATCATCAATTCTGTAAAAACATTATTCCATAAGAAGAGGTCTGCTTTCAGAATCAGACTTACAGAAAGAAGTCAAACAATGCCAAGCATTCTTCCCCAGTTCATGCATCTGAAAGTGGGACAGCTTCTCTGTTTTTTCACCACACAACACTTCCCCCACCCTTGGCCTCCAATCATACTCTTGGAGACAGGGGAAAGAGGGAGGGAGAAATTGCACTTGAGATTCAGCTTGCACCAAGGAACCCACCCAAAAAGAAGATGGCTGGGGCATTTTCTGTCACATGGTCTCGATTTCCAGGCCAACTTTCCATCCTCAGACCTCTCTGTTTTCTGCCCTTGATCAAGACACACAGGGAGAAGAATCAAATAAAGGGCAGAAAGGAATAGGCCCAAATGGCAACCATTTTCTTCTGGTGGCCTGCCCTGGGGATCATGAGTATTCTCAACATTAGCTGTCATTATGTACACCCAGGACTATGGAACCAGCTCCTTTCCACTACATACAGTATCCTGTCTTGATCATTCCCTATTGCTGGAACTTTTCCTGACAACTGCTTTTACTCCAAATTCTTTCTTCTTGAAGGCCATCATGTTAAACACTCCATCATTTTTTTTTCCTGTGAAAGAATTGCACAGTATTTGATGTGTACTCTGGATCACAGCCACAATTAAACAAACAAAAAAAATCCATCCAAACCCATTAATCTCCTTGCAAGTTTCTTCCCTTCAGAGTTCACTGTTGACAGGGAGCTCTGTTCATTCATTGTTCTGGCTAGACTACCATCAATAGGATGCTGATCTGAGATACCTGGAGCTATTGGACCATATCCACCCCTAGGCTCTGTCTTCACTATAGGAGAGCTAGGGAAACATCTTTTGTTTATCTTCCATTCCTCTTCATTAAGAAAGGTACCAGAAGTGCTGATTGACAAAGAAAAGGGGGAAGGAACTATTTATTAAAAAATGAATATTTTATTTATATGTGGCAGCTCTTTTATGTCCTGGAATGTTATTGTGCTATAAGAGCTGATAAGAAAAAAACTTATGAAGATATATATGAACTGATGCAAAGTGAAATGAATAGAACCAGCAGAATCATTGTACATGGTAAAACAATATTTTGTTTTGTATAATGATCAACTGTAAAAGACAGTTACTATGATAAAGACAATGATCCAAGACTATCCCAAAGGATCCATGATGTAAAATGTTATCCACCTCCAAAGAGAAAATTGATGTATAGAAATTGAAATATATAGTTTTAAAAAAAACTTTCATATTTTCCTTGGGTTTTTTTTGGTCTATGAGTCTTTTTTGTTTATGTGGGGTTTTGTGTAACACAGCTAATATGGAAATATGATTTGCATGACTTCCTATGCATAATCAATATCAAATTGATTGCCTTCTCAAGAAGGGAGGAAGAACAGAGGAGGGGAGAGAATTTAGAATCTAAAATCTTTTAAAATGATATTAAATCTGTTTTACATGTAATTGGAAAATATTTAACAAAATAAAGAAAAAAGAAGTCTGACTGAAGACAGATAGACCAGGCTTAGTCTTTGAGGTTAATAATAATAACATATCCAGATACCTGGGATGCCATCCAGAACCTGGGAACATCAAAATCTGGTTCACTTCTAGTATATTCAGGTCAGCTTACCTATTAGCAATCAAGGGAAGTATTTTTAACATAAACATTGAATACAAAATGTATATGTTGTAAACAAAATACAGACAAGGACAAATGTGAGTTAATTTAAAAAAAATAAGGCTCAGACCCAAGCAAGCAAGAAACAAATTCATCTGGTCAGACTGTAGAGAAGCATGGAATGAATGGCATGAACTGATGCTGGGTGAAGTGAGCAGAACCAAGAGAACATTGAACACATTAACAACAACATTGTGAGTTGATCAACCTTGATGGCTGCAGCTCCTCTCAGAAGTTCAGAGAGCTAGGACAACCCTGGGAGACCTGTTATGGATAATGCTATCCCCATCCAGAGGAAGAAAAACAAAACAAAAAACCTTACAGAATCTGAATGAACACTAACTCTCACTTTTTAAAAAAATTCTCTTTTGTATTTCTTTTCTATCTCATGGATTTCTTTCTTTTTCCTTTAATCCTAATTTCTCATACCAGAAATGACTAATCTATAAACATGTTTAACAGAAATGTGCTTGTACAATATTCACCTGACTTTTCACCACAAGGGGGGGTAAGAAGGGAGGGTGGAAGGTAATTATGTAACTTAAAAATATGCATATGCATGTGGATGAATGTTGAAAAACTTTCATAACATGTAATTAGAAAAATAAAATAAAGATCAAAATGGATACAGGTTTTAGACATAAAAAAATATTATAAGCAAACTAGGAGAGCAAGGAATAGTTTACCTGTCAGTTCTATGGAAAGGGAAGCAGTTTTATGACCAAGGAAGAGATGGAGAACATCATTAAAAACAAACTAGGCAATTTCAATTACATTAAATTAAAAAGCTTTTACACAGACAAAACCACTGTAACAAGATCAAAAAAAAAGAAATATAGAAAACTGGGAAACAATTTTTACAACTAGTACTTCTGACAAAGGACTAATTTCTAAAATATACAGAGAACTGAGTCAAATTTTAAAAAACTATCATTCCCCATTGACAAATGGTCAAAGGATATGCAAAGGCAATTTACAGATAAGGAAATTAAAACGATCCATAGTCATATGAAAAATTGCTCTAAATCATTACTTTTTAGAGAAAAGTAAATTAAAGTATCTTGGAAGTACCACCTCAAACCTCTCAGATTGGCCAATATGACCAGAAAGGACAATGATCAATGTTGGAAAGGATGTGGAAAATCTGGGACACTAAAACATTGTTGGTGGAGCTGTGAACTCATCCAACCATTCTGGAGAGCAATATGGAATTATGCCCAAAGGGCAACAAAAATGTGCATACCCTTTGATCCAGCAATACCACTACTGGGTCCATACCCTGAAGAGATTATGAAAAACGGTAAAAACATCACTTGTACAAAAATATTCCTAGCAGCCCTGCTTGTGGTGGCAAAGAATTGGAAATTGAATGAAATATCCTTCAACTGAGCAATGGCTTAATATACTCTGGTATATGTACATGATGGAACATTATTGTTCTTTTAAAAACCAGGAGGGATGGGAATTCAGGGAAGCCTAGAAGGATTTGCATGAACTGATGCTGAGTGAGATGAGCAGAACCAGAAGAATATTGTATGTCCTAACAGCAACATGGGGGTGATGATCAACCTTAATGGACTTGCTCATTCCATCAGTACAACAATCAGGCACAATTTTAGGATATCTGTAATGGGGAATACCATCCATATCCAGAGAAAGAATTGTGGAGTTTGAACAAAGACCAAAGACCTTTAATTAAAAAAAAAACATTATCTTATTATGCAATTTTGCTATCTCTTATACTTTATTTTTGTTCCTTAAGGATATGATTTCTCTCTTGGCACATTCAACTTAGATCAAAGTATAGCATGGAAAAAATGTAAAGACTATCAGACTGACTTCTGTGGGGGGTGGGGGAGAGAATCGAGATTAGGGGGAAATTGTAAAATTCAGATTAAATAAATAATTTTTTTAAAAAAGAAAAATAAAATATCAATTAAAAAAAAAGAAAGAAATTCATCTTAGACAAATCCCAAGAGCTGGTCCCTCCAGAAAGAACATCTGCTGGTCATTCCATATTTTTGCTGCTGCTGCTATTGCCTCTTCCACAGCTGCCATCTGTCTCTCTCATGGACTGTTTCATATCACTGTCTCTGCAGCTGCCTTCTGCTATATGGCATGCCTTTTAGTGGACTCTTTGCCCCTAAGAAGTCAGCAGAATATGGAAACTCTTAGCTTTTTTTCCCCTCTTTCCCTTGTTCCTTCACATAGTTTCCTCTCCATTCTCATCTCTTTATTATTTAGTGTGTTATCCCAGGTACCTTGAGCTCAGCATTCTGAGAAATTTTAGTAATTGCTTCCCACCAATTAATATACATACTCTTCCTGAAGGTGGAGGGAAGAAAGAGGAATAAAAGCTTACAAATATGCCTCCTGTATATGTCTCACTTATTTCAGTATAGAAGTTATTTCTTAACCCTCATTACCCATTTTTAAAGACAATAGTCTCAGTTATAGTTTAGGGACTTCATTGTCTATTGTGAGCCAATAATAAATGGTACAGAGAAGTCAAGGAAGATGAGGATTGAGGGAAAAAAATCATTCTTTATCTTGAAGGTCAACATAATGGAAACAGAAGCAAGATTGTAAGGGGTTGAAGATTAAGTGGGTAATAGGGAAATAGAGACACTAAGTATAGACTGTTCTTTCTATAAGTTTGACTATGAAAGGAAGAAAATTACCAGGTAGCCTGAAGAAAGAGAACTAGGATAAGATTAGGAGGAGGAAGAGTCAGAATGAAACTATGAAGAGAGTGAGATTGAAGACACAGGAGAGGTCCAGCCAAGTTGCAGTAGATAGAGCATGAGTCCTGGAGTTAGGTTCTGAGTACAAAGTAGACCTCAGACACAAGTCACTTTAACTCCAATTTCTTCCCACCACCACCCTTCAAAAAAATACAAGAGAAAAGAAAAAGATGACTGATGGGGTAGGAGAATTGAAATAGGAGAAAAGATATGGACAGGTTAGTCTTAAAAAATGAAAAGAGCCAGAAATGAGACAGAAGAAGGGCCTGAACTTGTGTTTTTATTGATCTGGGTATTTCCCAGTTGAAGAAAAGTCTACTGGTATCTTTCCTGCAGCATATAGTATTAAGAGATGCTGAGAGGCAGCGTCAGATGGCCAGTACGTGTCAGAGACAGAGCTTAAACTTGAGCCTTCCTGGTCAAGGTCTCTGTCCATTCAGCCACATTTCACCATTCATGCTTATGATTGCTGTTGTCACAGGCCAAACCATTTCACCTTCCTAGGCTCAATTTTCCTCACTTAAAAAATCATGGGATTGGGCTTGATGGCCTCTAAGGTTATCTCTGGCTTCAAATGTATGACCTTCTAGGTTATCTGGAAGACTTTTACACACAGTCTTGTGGACCAGTTCTATTCATGTGTGTGTATGTGTGTGTGTGTGTGTGTGTGTGTGTGTGTGTGTGTGTATGTGTGTGTGTGTGTTTTGGTATGGTATGTTATGGTATGGGACAATATAGTATATGGAAATCTGAGTTACTATGGAATAGAATGAGAGAGACAGACAGAGAAAGAGAGACAGAGAGACAGGGAGAGATAGAAAGAGACAGAGAGAAAGGAGAGGTGGGGTGGAGAGAGAGGGAGGGAGGGAGAGAGAGAGGGAAGTGAGAAAGAAAAAGGAGAGAGAGGTAGGAGAGAGAGAATGAGAGGAAATGAGAGATAGAAAACAAAACTTGACTCTTCCTCTTTGATTCCAGTCCCCCCACCCAGGATGACTCTGGGTCCATGGGAGCCCTACCCTTCTTGTTAGGGTATCCATCATTTTTCTGTGCTGGAGCTGCCCAAAGACAGATGAGCAGAATTTCTCCCACTGATGATTAAAAAGTGGTTTTTCACTGGTCTGAGATCAGTGTAATTATGTACAAGGTGTAAGAGAAGAAACAGGCAGGACTTGAGTCTGGGCAGTTTGCCAGTAATTATCTCAGTCCTTGATCATTTGTCCTTATTTGTATATATTGATATTATCTACAGATGAGCCAGCCCTGGTGGGGAGGGATCTAAGTAAGAAGGTACAAGCACAAGTTTTCCTCCATGGTTGGATGGAGATGCACCTAAATTTCTCAGGCTTGCTCTCATGGACTTGTAGCCATCATTGCTATAGAAAAGATTTCTCTCCTTCCCCCCAGACCTAATTGATCCATTCTAGAGTGACTTCTCCAGGATGTGAAAGGAACTCTGTAAATTCAACCACTGTTGGCCCACTTTCAACCCTTGCAGGATGTGACTGGTGTTGGAACCTCGAGAACACAGGGAGCAATTGAGTCGTAGAAGGAGGAAACCAAGGGAATTTATGACAAAGAGCTTTGATCTCAACCAAGTGAATGTCTTACTAGCCTGTAAGGTCCTAGGACTTTAGTTTAACAGTGTGATGATTCCATTCTGTTTGAAAACCAGGAGCAGCTAGGTGGTGCAGTGGATAGAGCACTGACCCAGGAGTCAGGAGGACTGAATTCAAATCCATCCTCAGACTCTTAATAATTACCTAGCTGTGTGACCTTGGGCAAATCACTTAACCCCATTGCCTTGCAAAAACTAAAAAAAAAACTATTTGAAAACAAATGGAAACAACAGCATGAGATAACCAGGGTTTTCCCCCAGGTTGCCCACAAGGGTCAGGGATGGATGGTAGATGGGATGATACAGATTATTAGCACAATCAGAAAGATCTGACTGCTACTGTGAGAAAGTATCAATTTTAAACAATAGTGCCAAGGGATATACCCAGTAAGAGGTAGTTGGGGAGAACCCCTAATGGGCTGGACTGGAACACCTTCCATGAAGTTGGCCTTGGGCTCTCACCAAAGAACATGAGTTTGGTTGAGATGAGAGAGCAACTTCTGATTGGTTCCCAGGACTAGAAGATCATGTTGAAGATAGTGAACCACTGAGAGACAGGAGGATGGACTTCAGCTACAAAAGCTGTGAAAATAGTTCAAAGTTCATCTTTATTATCTCCCCCTGGTATTTGCATGGTCTTCTTCATACAGAAGGCACTTAACAAACCTTCTCCAAAATGTCAAGGTCAAATAGTGACTTCAGAGGATCTTAAGGAAGCTTCACTAACCCATCTCTTGACAGAAAGAAGGTGGATTCAGGGGACAGATTGAGACATAATATATTTTTACATAGACTATGTTTAAGTTTGTTTTGCTTGACCATGAATACTGTTAGAAGGGTTTTTTTGTTTTTTCTTTTCAGTGCAGAGTAGAGAAATAGATTTCTGTTTGTTTGAAAAAAAGTAAATGTCTATATTTACATTTATACATTATATATGTGTATGTATATGTGTGTGTGTATGTGTGTGTGTGTATTTGCGCTTGAGATTTTTAAGGCAATGGAAAGGACATCCCCTAAGAGTACCAGTATAACACAGTGGAAAGTGTGTTATAGTGGATACCCTTTGTCTCTGAATTTAGAGGAAGATTTAAATCCTGCTTCTGACAGCTAACTGCTTTTTGATGCTAGACCCATCACTCAACTTCTCTCGAATTCTGTTTCTTTATCTATAAAATGATGGGGTTGGGTTAGATGACCTCTGAGATTTCTTCCTAAATAAATGAGATAAATTTGTAAAGTGCTTACATAGCCAGTAGGCATTACAAAAATGTTTCTTCCCTTTCTCCTTCTTCCAGTCCTTGATCTTATGATCCTGTAAAATTCCTCCAATTCAAAGTTGCTATCATAAGTCAAGGATTTAAGGGGAATGGAAAAAAGGATCAGAATTGCTGCTTCAAGGCATTTGGTAGGAAATTTAAATCTACATGAATCTATTTCCTACTATGGCAACCATGTGAAGCAATGGCTAGAGTGCCAAACCTCAGTTCACATCCCACCTCAACACTTAATTACTGTGTAACTCTGGGAAAATTACTTGTAATTCTGCCTCAATTTTCTCTACTATAAAAGGGGGTAATGACATCTACTCAAAGAATATGAACAGGCAGTTTTCAGATGAAATTAAAGCTATCTATAGTTGTATAAAAATGATCTAAATAATTATTGATTAGATAAATGCAAATTAAAAAACCTCACACCTATCAGATAGATTAATATGACAAAGAAAGGAAAATGATCAGTATTGAAGATGTGGAAAATTGGAACATTAATGTATTGTTGGTATTTCTGGAGAGCAATTTGGAATTATGGCTAAAGGGCAATAAAACTGTGGGTACTCCCTGATCAAGCAATGTTACTACTAGGTCTGTATCCCAAAGAGATCATGAGAAAGAGTAAAAAAATATGTACAAAAATATACAAAATAATGTACAAAAATATTCATAGAAGCTCTTTTTATAGTGGCAAAGAATTCAAAATTGTGGGGATGCCCATCAATTGGAGAATGGTTGAACAAATTGTGATATATTAATATTATGGAGTACTATTATTCTGTAAAATATCAAGAGTGGTCAGACTTCAGAAAAGCCTGGAAAGACTTACATGAACTGATGCTGAGAGAAATGAGCAGAGTCAGAAGAACATTATACATATTAATAGGAACTTTGTGCAATGATCAACTTTGATGGACTTACTCTTCTCAGCAGTACAATAATCAAAGACAATTCTAAAGGTCTTGTGTTGGAAAATACCATCCACATCCAGAGAACTAACTGCTGAGTCTGAATGCAGGCCAAAGCTTACTATTTTTAATTTTTTTAAATTTCCTTTACGTTTAAAAAATAATGGCACCTACCTTATACAATTGCTTGAGGACCAAATGAGATAATATTTATAAAGTTCCTGACACAAAATAAATGTTAACTATTATTATTAGGAAGACTATTGTTTGAGTAGTTTTACATTTCAGTGTATTCATAAAAATCTAGATTGAAAAAGCAATTTTAGGTACAAAAGGTAAAATGACTACACAACCACCATCTCCAAATCGTGCTTCCTGAACTCTAAGTTTCTGCAAGAAGTCTTTCCTAATTCCCTCTCAAATTATTAATTTGGATAATTTCAATTATTTTAAAATTTATAATTCTTGTATAAATAAAACCAAATAATAGCCAAATAAAACCAAAATAAAAACCAAAATTAGAAGAAAAGCAGAAAATTGGGGGAGGGAACATTCTTAGAAGATTTCTCAGTTAGGATATGATTATGATGGAATACTGCCATGATATAAGAAATAATGAGATGGTTGATTTAGAAAAACATGAAAAGACTTGGACATATAAAAGAAGATGCTATCAATTTCCAGAGGAAGAAATGACAAATAGTGTGCAATTATGATCATATATATATATATGCATTTGTGTGTATATGCATATATGTGTCTATTTTTATAGAACTCCATGTATACATATGTGTGTATATTTAAATATAAATATATATTCATGTTAACTGTAGCCTTCTCTGATGGGAAGGGGAGGAGAAAAAAAATAAAATTAAAAATACACAGCAGAGAATAAAAGAAAGCCTAGGAGGAGACTCAGAAAAGTTGGGTTGCTTTGAAAGTAATGTGTAGGGTAGCTAGGTGGCACAGTGGATGAAGAACCAGCCCTGGAGTCAGGAGTACCTGGGTTCAAATCCGGTCTCAGACACTTAATAATTACCTAGTTGTGTGGCTTTGGGCAAGCCACTTAACCCCATTTGCCTTGCAAAAACCTAAAAACAAACTAATGTGTAAGATTTATAACATAGGTTTTTGTGAACTGGAAATTTATTTTTTATATTTAATTCTCTCTTATGTTGCATTGTGCACATGGAAATGTTCTTTTTTCTCCTTATTTTGAGTGAAAATGAATAAAATTTTTAGATGATAGCAACTTCTCTTTGTTGATTACTTCCTGTCTATTTGGTAATTTGGTATAGATTTTATTTGTACCTAGTTATTTGTTCATTGTCTCTCCTATGAGAATTGAGAGCAGGGTCTGTCTTTTGCCTTTCTTTGAATTCCCAGCACTTAACATAGTATCTGTCCCATAGTAGGAGCTTAATGAAGCACTTGATGGCCTACTGTGCATTTTATTCTATTCCTCCATTCCCCAACTCCTACTTTTAGATTGCTACTGAAACTATCCTGAATATGGAGATGACCCTCTCTATAGAGATGATCTTGACCAGAATCAGGTTTCCATTTAACTTCAGTACCAGCTCCAACTCTTGCCTACCTTGTTTGTGTTTATTAGTATGCATTGCTGATGTTTCACTCCCAATATTGCCTTTAAGTGTTATTTTTCCCCATTAGAATAGAACCTCCTTAAGAGCAAGGATTGCCTTGTTTGTTTGTGTTTATAGCAGTAAGACAGCACCCTATTTAATAAATACTCTCTATCTCCTATTTCCCTGTATTTGTCTCTGATTGCCTTTTCTCTCTTGATCTGCTTGTCTTTGTCTCCCTGTTTCTGTCTCTGTCATCATCTCTGCCTATCTCTCTGTCTCTATCTCTCTCTGCTTCTATCTTTGTCTCTGTTTGCCTACCTCAACCTCTTTCTTGCCCTGCCTCTCTTTTGTCTCTCTTTCTCTCTCTTTCTCTCTCTTTCTCTCTCTGTCTCTCTCTCTCTCTCTGTCTCTCTCTGTCTCTCTCTGTCTCTCTCTGTCTCTCTGTCTCTGTCTCTGTCTCTGTCTCTGTCTCTGTCTCTCTCTCTCTCTCTCTCTCTCTCTCTGTCATCCTCGATTTGGCCTTAAAAATGATAAAGTTTCTTGGTGGGATCATCAATCACACACAGAGTTTATCTTTGATCTATAATAGAGACAGATTATCCTTTTAGCCTTAATAGCTTCATGAAGGAGCTCAAAACATTTCCAAGTTTCTATTGGAGAGAGAAAAGGAAACAGAAAGACCTGGATTTAAATCATTTCTGGGGCTCTTGTCAGCTTAATGACCCTGGGAAAGTCACTTACTCTTTATATTCTTCCAGAAGTTCTTCTAAGATTTATCTATTAGACCAGTAGTCTACAATTTTTTTTGGTGCTATCCCCCATCATTAAAAAAGTGAACATATACCACAACATGTTCATGAGACAAAGATAAAATAATATATGATCTTTGTTCTGTTCATCCTTAGTTCTTGAAGAAGGATCAATGACATCATAAGGGTGATGTCCTGACCTGCATGTGAAGGAATTTAGTGAAGAGAATTTAGTGAGAATCATGGAAGTCCAATGTCAAAAGTCAAGATGACTGATGATGGCCCCAAGATGCAGTTGGAATCTTGACCTTTCTAAATTAGCTATTTCCCAGGTCTCTGTCTGAAGAATTACCTATTCAGTGACTTAGGGCTAGGCAATTAGTGAGACAAAGATTGCCCAACTAACTATTACAAAATTATCAGTTTGTGAGAGGAAGACCTTTAGAATTTCTGGTCAGAATAGAAAGCAATGACTATTGGCACTCATTCTAAGCCATCATAAACTAAACAGTGAATCACAGGATTTGGACTTTGTCTATTATAGGCCATTCAATTATCACCAGAATGGTTTAAATTTAAAGGCTGAGTCAAGAAACTCCATTGTAAACACAATCAGCTTTTTTAAGTTGTTTTTTCAGAACTATAGTTCAAGAAATCATAAATGAAAACTATGTAAGAAAAAAGTAAATTGCTCCAGCTTTCTGAAAAAGGGATAAGTAAATCTTTTTTTAATTTAAAAAAAATGAAAATCTAGGTTCCCAAACCCCAAAAGTCTTATAAAATAAAAGGAACCAAAAATGATTGTTGCTGTTATTGTTTGTCCTTTGTTCTCAATGACAACAGAAAGGCAATGTCTTGACTTTTTCATAAATTAGATTTAAGTGAGGTTGAGCTGAGCGAAGTCCTCAGTCTCACTCTTTCCTCTAGGATCAATAGGAGTCTTGGGAAAAAAAAATCATACTGACAGTTGGATGAAGAGTGGATTGTAGAGAGGAGAGATTTGAAGCAAAGATCAGTTAATAGACCACTACAATAATAATACAGCAAGATCTGATAAAGGTCTGCACCTGGTAGGTGGCTATGTGAGTAGAGAGAAGAGAGCAGGTAAGAGAACTATGCAGAGTAGATAGCACAAGATTTGGCAAACTTGACTGGATATATGGAGTGAAAAAGAATGAAGAGCTGAGGAAAATACTGAGCATGTGAACCTGAGTGGTTGAAAAAATAGTGGTGCCCTTGACAGAAATAGGGAAATGTGGAAAACTGGTGAGATTAGAGGGGAAAGATATTTTAATGGTATTGGTTATGCAGATCACAACTCATTAGTGTCTCTCCAATCCTTTGTGTTCTCCTCTGTCTCACCCAAAATGGAAAGGGGGCAGGCATACTGTTATCACTGCCCTAAAAGGAAATGTCTACCTTGCGAGGAAGCTGCTGCAGCCACAAGGTGATCTGGGGACAGAGTAGGAATGGGGGGAATGGAGGAATTTTTTCTCATTGTACCATTGCTACTGGTGGTGTTCTGTAGTGTTTAGATTATTGCTGCCCTAATGGGCCAGATACTAAACTCTAAAGCGAGAAGGTAGAGCCCTTCTTCACACAATTGGGGGGGGGGCTCAAAGATGGGGAAGTATCAGAAATAAGAAAAAGGGCAGTGGTTACACTGGGTATAATCTCCATCTTGGAATCTAATGAAACAGTTAAATCTGCATTGGTGGAAGGAGTTCCCACATTGAAGAAATCATAGATGTTTTATTTTTTTGTTGGTTTTTGTTTTTTAATCTATTCCCAATAAAACTACCAGTAGGAGGTCTGAAATTGCTCTGTAGAGTTACCTATATAGCACTGAGGTTAAATGACTTTCCTACAGTTCACACAGTCAGACTGTGTCAGAGTCAGGATCCAAATCCAGAACTTCCTAACTCTAAGGCTATCTCTATCCACTATACACTGATATATATATATCACTTAGAAAACATCGAGCCTATTCCCTTATAGAGAATAGCAATTCGCTAGTGTTAATTGCTATAAAATCTTTCCATTGTATAGCAATTTATACCCCCACAATTCTGTTATTATCCATAGTTATTATTATTAAAATAATTTGGGGTAGCTAGGTGACACAGTAGAGAACACTGGACTTGGAATTAGGAAGCCTCATCTTTCTGAATTCAAATCACACCTTACTAGCTTGTGTGACACTTGGCAAGTCACTTAACCATGTTTGCCTCAGTTTTTTCATCTGTAAAATGAGTTGGAGAAGAAAATGGCAAACCATTCCAGCATCCTTGTCAAGAAAACCCCCAAAGGGGGTCAGAATTTACTGAAAATGACTCAACAACAAAAATCACCATATTACAGATCAGGAAAGTGAGACATCTAGTAATAGATGAAAATAACTAGACCCTTGGTCTTCAAAGTTCTTAGCCTAGGATTCTTTAGTATCCCAAGATGCTTGCTTCCTATAAACATAAAGGTATGGCCTAAGACATGCCCTTATTACTAACCTTTACAATCTGTTTATTTCACAGAAAGCTTAATTAAGGTCTGATTTCATGTTCATTGAATTCTGCCTGCCCCACAGCTAAGGCCACATAATGAGTAAGGTTGAGTGACATCATTTGCCAAATACAGTAGCTATTCAAATGTGTGTGGACTCCTTACATAATTACCTAATTATAGTCACTGGGTGAGCATCATACAATAATACACTGTGTCATGAGGCTAATGAATGACTGTCAAATAGCCAGATAGCCCTTTTAATCTTAATTGATATTAGGAAGATAAAGGAGAACAAATTCAATGAGGGTTTTGTGAAGCTTTCCATCCCAACAGGTCATAAACCTTTCCTTCACTAGAAAGGCCAGGCCTGTCCTGTAAAACCAACAGGACCCTTCAAAGATGGAAAATTAGTACAATTAGAAGTATGCCTACCTTTCTGGCTTTCTTTACCCAGGTCAAAAGAAGAGGGCCACAGGGTCATAAAGTTCACATAAATATATGTGCATATGACACGCAGAGTAACATAGAGACCCCAATTTGTTACTCCACCCACTCTCACTTGGAAAATCTCATTTTTGATTGATTTCAGTCACATTTTCTACTCTCAGGACCTAAAGTAATAAAGGACTATTCCTAAAAATTCAAAACATTAGGTAAGGGCAATTTTAAGCCAAATTCAGTAGGAAATACTTCTCCAGGATCATAGAAATGTCTTATTGTGATTAATGATGAATGCTGATGAATTTAGAGTCACAACTTTCCTCATATTTTAAAGATTTCAATTTTGTAAATGAGAGTTCTCCCTCTATGTCTGGGACACAGATTATCTGGAGTGGGAATGACAATCCAGGTTCTCAAACCTTTTAGCTTTAGGATTGTTTTATTCTCTCATAAATTAAGGACCTCAAAGGGCTTTTGTTTATATGAGTTATGTCTAACAATATTTATTTTATGAGAAATCAAAACTGATGAACTTTTAAAATATTTATTTCTTAATTCATTGTTATTTTTAATAATCATAATATATGTTATATATTATATATTAATATATTATACATTAATATTATAATGTATAATATTAATATAATATTAATATATTATATATATTAATATGACATCTTCAAAATTAGTTCAGGTGATTTTTTTATATATTTTGCAAATCTCTTTACAGTCTGATGGTAAAAATTAACTGAGTTCTAATGCTTCTGCATTCAATCTGTTGCTATATGTTGTTTTGGTTAAAATATACAAAGAAAATACAGCCTGCAGTTAGAAAAAGTATTTTAACAGAAAAGTAATATGTTAGTAGTATTATGAAAATAAGTCTTAGAGACCCTCAGAGGTCCTCAGACTACACTTCCAGAACTACTATACTAATCTTGTCCTCATACCATTTAGTCTAATGTTTTGGGTTGTTTTATTTTTTTAATATTGAAAACATCCTCAAGACTTGGTTGGTTCAAAGGGACTGAGTATGAGTTTAAGATGTTGATATCATTTCCTGGATGACTGAGTACAAAGCAACCACAAGGAAGTACAGGAGCTCTCTCTGATGCTGAAAAAGGATGTGGAAAAGGATTAACTCAAGTAGTTTAATCATCAATACCTATCCTCTTTGAGCAGTCTTTCTGGCTAAACTAAGTCTCCTCTTGTTATGGTTGGATGACCTATGAGTTGGATGACCTATGACTATTTCATAGTCTCAACCTATTTCAGATTCAGACTAAAATACCACCCTCTCTAAGACTTACTAATAAGTCTTTAAAATTTTCTACAACCAAAAAACTCATCTCTCTTCTTAAAGCACTGGTAAGTTAAAAGCCAAAAAGTTGCACCAAAACAAAATATATCATTTTTAAATTCATCTTTGACCAACCTAGCAATGCGCATTCCTGAATAAATGATCAGCCATTATGCATACTAGCCATCACTGAGTCCATACATCAGGCTTTTCCATCTTGATACTACCTTCCACAGCTTATACTCTATTGATAAGGCCTTCAATAAATCAGGGTCCTAGAGACAGTTCTGAATCTCAGAACTGAAACTCACTTTCTTTTATACATTTTTTAAAGGAAAGTGATAAATAATGGAGATTAACAATTTCATATACAATCATATTTTTCTGTGCTTCTCAGTCAATGGAAATTTTTACCAAATGTTTGTTCATCGTTTCCAAAATCATGAAAAATGAAAATGGAGCGCGCGCACACACACACACACACACACACACACACACACACACACACACACCACACACAAAAAGTATGGTCTGCTCCATTCCATACCAAAAAGAATGTCACCAGTGAGTCCCTACAGGACTAGAAGCTAGCCTGCTCCTGGAGCTTTTCCCTCTACAACGTTAAATGAAGTCTCTACACAGACATTAAAGTTGTAGGTCCCACCAAAAAAAGGATCAAAACAAGTTTTCAACTGTAGACTTCATGGAGGATCTTCAGTGAAGATCTGTCTCTTTTGGGGAGAGGGAAGGGGAAGTGAAGCCCAGCTAGAGGAGACAATAGGAAAGCCATCAGGAGACCTTTAGCCACAGTGTAGGGCAGGTCCAGCAGTTAGACAGCAGCATAGGTTCCAGAGCTAGGTAGCAACCCCAGACAAAGTCTGAACACTAAGGTAAAAGACAGGACTGGGTTGAGAACAAATCACTGCATACATAGCCAGAGCCTGGACATAAAAGAGGAAACAAACCTCTGCATAAGTAATGCCTGGGCTGCATGGACAACATCTTGGCCAGCCATAAGCCAGGGATCAGACCCCAGTCCCTGCCCCAAAAGCTCAGTGCTATACATACTCCCTATACCCCAGGAGCAGAGTTCAACAATAAAAATGAGGAAAAAAAAAATCAAAACTAAAAGAGAGCTAACTATAGAAAACTATTGTGCAGATAGAGATGATAAAAATGGGGGACAGCTAGGTGGCAGTCACAAGAGAACTGGCTCTGGAGTCAGAAGGACCTGAGTTGGCCTTGGGCAAGCCACTAAACCCCATTGCCTTGCAAAAAAAAAGTATAGCTAGAGATGATAAAAATGCCATCTCAGAAAAAAGAAAACAGTGACAAATTAACTACATGAAAATTCTCAAAGGAGTCCATGAATTAGACTCAAATCCAAAATCTCATAGAAGAGTTTAAAAAAAGAATTTAAAAAACAAAAAAGAGTACAAAGAAGAATGGAAAAAAAGAAATGAGAGCCATGCAGTAAAATTAAGAAAAATTTATGAAAGAAATTAACTCCTTTAAAAATAAAAATAATAAACTAGAAAAAGAATGCAACTCTTTAAAAAATAAAATCGACTAACTGGAAAAGGAATGCAACTCATCTAAAACTCAAATCAAGCAACTGGAAAGGAAATGCAACTCAGCAAAAAATAAAATTTACCAAGTGGAAAAGGAAACACAAAAGTTAACTGAAGAAAATAAAACCCTATAAATTAGAATCTAATGAATTTGACAAATAGAATCTAATGAATCTATGAGACACTAAGATTTCATCAAACAAAATCAAAAGGCTGAAAAATAATTGAAGAAAACATAAAGTACCCTTTAGGAAAAGCAAATGACCTGGAAAATAGATCCAGAAAAGATAATTTGCAAATTATTGTTCTACCAAAAGTTAGATCAAATAGAGAGTCCCTATACATGTCAAAACAAATTATTCTCAAAAAAAAAAATAGGAACACAGTGTACTTAAAAGGGCTTGGACTCATGAAGTAATAGGACTTGGACTCAGGAAAACTCTTAATAGGTTCAAATTCAGGCTCAGACATTTACTAATTGTGGGACCCTGGAAAAACCATTTTACCCTGCCTCAGTTCCTTATCTGCAAAATGAGCTAGAAAAGAAAATGGCAACCATTCCAGTGTCTTTGCCAAGAAAACCCCAAATGGGGTCACAAAGAGTCTGATGACTGATAAATAACAAAGCCTACAAAGGATTTTGTTTTGGAGCAGCTAAGTGACACTGGGCCTGGAGTCATGAAGACAAGTTCAAATCTAGCCTCAAACACAAGATGTGTGATCTTGGTCAAGACACAACCCTGTTTGCCTTAGTTTCTCCATCTGTAAAAGGAGTAGGAAAAGGAAATGGCAAACTACTCCAATATCTTTGCCTAGAAAATCTCAAATAGGTCATGAAAAGTCAGATGTGACAAATACACTAAACAACAATACATTTAAACAATGTTTCTTCCACATATAATTTATAGTTTTACCACACACAGATACATAATAAGAATATCTTTGGTCAATAATCATCAAATATTGACACAAAAAGTTGTAAAACTTTTGCTCATATGTAGGATATTTGTTGATGTCATGGAGAATGAGCTTCCTAGAGTCTAAACAGAGGATTCTCTGCTGAAAGCAAGGATCTTAGAGCACTCCAGTTCACTGATGTTATTGCATTCAATGTATCAATTTCTGAAACACTAGATAACCTCCTTAGTAAAATACATAACAATTTGAAAGGATTAGTCCAGCTCTTCCCTAATTCCTAAATTCATTTTAATATTTACCTAATATTCAATATTAGTCTAAGAGATAGGTACAGAACAATGATAAATTTGACATGTTGTCCATTCGTACAGCAAAGAACCATCCATTTTTTTTTCTTGCAGGTAAGGCAATTGGGGGTAAGTCCTTGCCCAGGATCACATAGGAAACATGCTGTCAAGTATCTGAAGCTGAATTTGAACTCAGGTCCTTGTGACTCCAGGGCTGGTGCTCTATTTACTTTAGGACCCTTAGGTCCACAGATTTTTCATCTACTTGGTTTTTCCAAAGTAATTGTTCAGAACACACACTGCAAGATTTTAGAATGAGAGCCTGAGACAAGAGAACCCTAAGAGTGCTGGGAAAAAAATGCAACCCAGATCTTTCATGTCTCTTTGTAGTTTCTGACACAAGGTTTACAATTCAGTTCAACTCAATTCAATTCAGATCAGTTCAATATATATTCATTACATTAATACATAGAACCACCCCCACCTCCAAGCTCTAGGTTTATACAGACTAGGTTTGAAGGGTTGTCCCCAAAATAAATTATTTCCTCGAGGAACCTCAGAATATAGTTGTATAAGCTTCCTTTGGAGTCTAACTCCCATGTAATAATTCAAGGTCATAATGCATTCCAAGCAGAATCTTAATTTTATCTCATAGAAAAGGTGAAACAACTCAACCGTCGTTGAGAACCTTTGATCTGGTCCATTCTCTCATCAATTTCTTATTTGCAAGTGTTTTAGAATCAAGCTGCCTCAATATTTGAGCCCATGTACTTTTGTGATGTTCTGTGGGTGCATAATTGATGCCCTGAAATGATTAGTGAAGTATACCCTAGATGTTTTGGATGTGCTTGTAAAATCCATAGCAAACAGTCATAGTGAAATGCTGGGTCCTGGAGAAGAGGGCTCCAGTATCAGACACATTTCGTTTCAGGCTTGTGAAGGGTGTGGAGAGAAATAGTGATAGACAATTAGGACAAAAAAATGTTAAGCTTCCACAGGACACTCAAGCCCTTTAGTCACATTTTGGGTAAACACTAGCAAAAGGCATTTCCATTTCTCTAGCGGACACAACTCTGCCTTCTCTCTGACTCCTCTCCTCATCTCACCCCACTTGCCAGAGTATCATTTTCTTTCACTCTATCCTTAGCTCCTGCCACCCAAACTTTTCCTCTAAATGAGAAAGCTGGCAATGTACTGCAATCCCTTGTGTAATCAAATATCTCACCCCAAAGATATGCTCAGACTCTTCTGGCCCAATGGCAGCTCTCTTAATTTACAATGTGCAGTGAATGACCCTACAACCAGTCCAGATTCCCACAAGTTTCTAATTAAAACAAAACAAGTGTTTTTCCTAGACTGAGAATGATTTCTTGGGGATGGAAAGGCTCTATGCCTCAAGTCTTATGTTTGTGTAGCTAGCCCACAGAGTGGTGATCTTTTTAATTGCAAAGGCAAATGTGCCTCCTTGACTGCAAACATGATTCTGTGAAATTAAAACACAGTACCTCTTAACTGCATTCATAGCTGGCTCTGACAACAAAGAATTGGAAAGATTTCATCCAAAATGTCATTAAACAGATAAAAAATGCTCACATTTTTAATTCATCAGAGCTGCAAAAAATAAATAAATAAATAAATACAAAGTAAGTAGTTCCTTGTTCTCCCCCTCAGGTTATAAAAATGCACCAACATTTTCCAGCTTGATAATAGTTCAGATTCATTGGAAAGGCAAGTATTCTGAACTCTTTCATTTCCTGAAAATTAAAACAACCATGGAATCAGATCAATCCCTCTCCAAGTCCATCAGTTATTAAAACAGGACCTTTAGCTAATTGTAATTGAGCTACTAAAGCTAAGACTGCTCTTCTCCCAGAGAGATCACCAATTTCTAGAACAACTACCAGAACAACTGTCATGAAGGATAATTGTGTTAGGACTTCAAAATTTCTTTTGCAGAA
Source organism: Macrotis lagotis (assembly GCF_037893015.1). Taxonomy (NCBI): domain Eukaryota; kingdom Metazoa; phylum Chordata; class Mammalia; order Peramelemorphia; family Peramelidae; genus Macrotis; species Macrotis lagotis. The sequence continues at coordinate 286,085,778 of NC_133666.1, forward strand.
TTTAAAAAACTTTGCCAAGTTCCAGCATAAAGGAATTTTCATGGAGCCTTAGGTCTGTTAAAAGCTGTAATACTAGGGTGGCTAGGTAGCGCAGTGAATAGAGCACCGGCCTTGGAGTCAAGAGTACCTGGGTTCAAATCTGACCTCAGACACTTAATAATTAGCTAGCCGTGTGGCCTTGGGCAAGCCACTTAAACCCATTGCCTTGAGAAAAAAAATCTAAAAACAAAAAGCTGTAATACTAGCAACCAGATCTCAATAGAATACCTCAACAAAATCAAGATCATAGAAGTAGAGTTGGAAACTACCTACGAATTCATCTTCTCCAACATCCTCCTTTGATAGTAAAGAAAACCAAAAACCAGATAGGTGAGGAAAATCACCTAAGGGTCCCATTGTCACAAAACCATATTCAAATCCAGTTCCCTTGATTCCAAAGCCAGTATTCTTTCTATAACCCCTACTGATATTTACGTACCATTTTTATGTTTAAAAATGATTTCCCAGGAGCGGCTAGGTGGCATAGTGGATAAAGCATCGGCCTTGGAGTCAGGAGTACCTGGGTTCAAATCCGGTCTCAGACACTTAATAATTACCTGGCTGTGTGGCCTTGGGCAAGCCACTTAACCCCATTTGCCTTGCAAAATCCTAAAAAAAAAATGATTTCCCCTTGTGTATCTCAGTTGATCCTTATAACAATTTCATAAAATGGGAATAATACTATCACTTACCTCCCAGAGTTGTTGTAAGGATAAAATCAAATGAAGTAATATGTGTAAAAAGCTCTCAGCACAATATCTGCAACATAAAAGGTACTATAGAAATGGTAGCTATTATTATTATCACCCCCAACTTCCAGATAAGGAAACTGAGGCTCAGAAAGTTTGTGACTTGGTCAGAAGTGTTAGAGAGGATTTAAAGCCAGTTCTTCTTCACTACAAGTTAATCAACACCTATCATACTATATCATAAAATAAAATGGGAAATTAATATTCAAAAACAATAGCTGTGACCTGAAGGAGGGAAAGAATATTCAGACAAAAGGATTCCTGCTGAAAGTGCTGCAAAGTATTGCTGGTGGAGTTGTGAACTGATCCAACCATTCTGCAGGGCAATTTGGGACTATGCCCAAAGGACAATAAAACTGTGCATATGCTTTGATCCAGTAATATCACTACTAGGTTGGTATCTGAAAGAGAAAAGGACCCACATATACAAAAATATTTATAGCAGCTTTTTGTGGTAGCAAAGAATTGGAAATTGAGGGGATGCCCATCAATTGGGGAATGACCGAACAAGTTGTGGTATATGGTATATGAATGTAATGGAATATTATTGAGCAGGTAGATTTCAGAAAAAGCTGGAAAAACTTACATGAACAGATGCTGGGTGGCGAGCAGAATCAAGAGAATTTTTTACACAGTAACAGCAACATTAATAGCTCTTCTCAGCAATACAATGATCCAAGGCAATTTCAAAAGACATGATGGAAAATACTTTGGAGTCTAAAGACAAATCAAAGCATATTATTTTCACTTGTTCCTTTTTTGTTTTGATCACACATGCATAACCTATTGCAGATTTCTTGCCATCTTGGGAAGGGGGAATGAAAAGGGAAATGAGAGGAAGACAGAAAAAAAAAAGAAACTCAAAATCTGATTTAAAAAAATTGAATGTCGTAAACTATCTTTACCTGTATTTGGAAAAATAAATACTATTTACAAAAAAAGAAAGTGCTGCAAAGTTGTGATAGCTGAAAAAAATACAATTGAATTGCAATGATCTGGGTACCAACAACACCTTTTCAATCAACTGCCCAAGTAGAATATGAAATTATCAAATCCAATCCACTTATTTTACAAATTAAGAAATAGACCCAGAGAAAGAAAGTGGCTTGCCTAAGAGAATTTCTTATTTTTAAGGCAAGTATCTCTGATTTTACCTTCCTGGATAATCCTTTTCATACCTCTTCTGCATCTTAGTAGATTGCCTTTTATAAGTTCTCTAATCACAAAAGGCTTTGTCTAATGTCCTTCCTCCTAGGAGGGGATGACTCTCTAGAGTTTTTGTTTTTTAGGATGGCCTTTAGGTGGCAGACATTGATTGCTTGGACCATGATCCTTTTCAGTTCATTAAGGCCTAATACAGTTCAAACTCTGCTGGCAAGAATTAAAAATGAGGCGTTGGAATATGAATGAAGGCAATTCATCCTAAGGACATTTTCCATGAGGCAATAGTTTTAGCTTAATAAATTAAATTAATTAGAAAATAGAATATGAATTGCAAAAATTAATCTTGCAGCATGAAAAAATGGAATATTATTATTCTGTAAGGCATGGAAGAATTCAAAGAAATATAGGAAGACTTGAATGAAATGATATAAAAAGTAAATCCTGAAAAATAATAGGCATTGACACTGTTTTTTTTAAGGCAAAGTGGAGAAGTAACAAAACTTTGATCATTTACAGTGGTCATTTGGATTCACGGAATTATGAACATAGGAAATATTGTAACTGGAAACAAATTTTGTCATTTTTTTGCATGGTTAAAATCCTGTAAAACCCCTTCCTCTTGACTTTCACTCTGACCTTGGCCGAGCTTGATGATATAGGTGCAACTATCATCTTCCATGGGAAATGACATTGGACTTAAAGGTCATGCACTGTGGGACAAGAAGGACTGGTGCATCCATGCATCAGCCCTGGGCAAAGAGTACTATCTTGGCCACTCCTTGAAGCAGTGTCCCCTTGGAGGATGGAGCCAGGTGCTAAACCACTCCCCAAGCACCACTCTAATCCAACCCATATAAGTGCAGGGACCAGAAAGAGAAGTTCTTTCCCTCCTTCCCTTTCTAAGATGTACACATTCTTTTTCTTCAGTGCTCCCAGCATACTGGAGAACTACGGACCTCTATTCCATGTGACTAGACTCCCTTAAGTCTAAGCCAGTTCTTATGACTGTTTCTCCTTTCTTTCCCTCCCTTAGGCATCTTGCCTAGCTCTTTTATTATTCACCCTGTCCTCAAAATGCTTATTAGCAGCTAGTTGTCTCTTCAGAAAAAAGGTTTTAATCTGTGAACTTTGCTGGCTTGTAAAATAAATCCTGAGTGATTTCAACTCCAGGGGTAGATGTGAATTCTTTCATTTTCAACAACTCTCAATCCTAATTGACAACCTCAAGTTGTCCAACAAAAGTTCTATCACTTAAGATGCTAGCATCAAAGCTAAGGAGAACACATTATTCATTTAATGGATAATCTAACAGTTTAGAGAGAGTCCTTTGGAAAGGGGTTGGTTTGTAAGTTTGTTGGGAAGTATCCATTGTGTCAAAATAAAATTTAATAATCTTTTATTTTTAAAATAATGTCAAACATCTCCAACTCACCAGGATTCTAAATCTAGAATATTGGTTCTTTTCATTCATTATTGAAGAAGACCAAAATGACATCAATATGTCTGAGACAAATTACAGTGTGTGACTAAGGGTGAGCAGACCAAAATGAGCTGGGAATGCTCTACCACAGGTCAAGCACAAGTAGTCTATGTGATCACCTGGAGTGGGTGCTCTAAACTTACATATGTCATATTTCCTCTAAGCTGTTTCAATTCTGCCTTCCTCATAGATCTCAGCACCCTCACTGATGAGGGCACGCCATGCTGGGTGGGCCTGTGCCAGTGCCTCCCATACTGTACAATCAATTCTAAAGATATTCAATGAGACCTTCAGAATGTCTTGACATCACTTCTGACCCCCTTGTGAGTGCTTGCCCTGTGTGAGTTCTTCATAAAATAGGGTTTTTTTTGGCAAGCATACATCTGGCATTCTACCCACATGTCCAGCCCATCGTGGTTACACTTTCTGTAGCGATGTTGGAATACTTGGCAGTTTAGCTCGAGAAAGGACTTCAGTGTCTGGTATCTTCTCCTGACAGGTGATCTTCAGAATATTTTTAAGACAATTTAATTGGAAGTGATTCAGTTTCCTGACATGGTGCTGGTAGAGTGTCCAGATTTCACAGATATATAGTAATTAGGAGAGCACAACAGCTCTGTTGACCTTCAGTTTGGTAGTCAGTCTAATGCCTCTTCTCTCCCACACTTTCTTTCAGAGTCTCTCAAATACTGAGCTAGCTCTGGCAATGCGTGTGTCATCCTCATTGTCAATGTGTACCTCCCCGGAAAGGAAGGATCTCTAAGGGTCTCCAAGTCTATTTTCATAATACTACTAAGATATTACTTTTCTGTTAAAATACTTTTCTAACTGCAGGTTGCATTTTCTTTGTATATTTTAACCAAAGCAACAGATTGAATGCAAAAGAAATAGAAGAGCTCAATTAATTTTTACTGTCAGATTGTAAAGAGATTTGCAAAAATATATAAAAAGTCACCTTCTTAACTAATTTTAAAGATATTATATTAATATATAAACATATTATTGCCAAGGTAAATGGACTTGTCCACAATATTCAAAACTCCATTTACTGAAATTGATGATCCCACATATAGATGGTGTGGTGCTGGCTGATGGAGCACCTATGATTTCTTGGTGTTAATTGTCAGACCAAACTTCTCTACACAAGTAGCAGAGAATCAATCCATACGTTTTTGCATCTCAGCTTCAGAGGCTGCATTGCATGCACAAATATCTGCAAACAGAAGATCATGCACCAGCACTCCCTCTGCTCTGGACTTGACTTGGAGTCTGTTCAAGTTAAAGAATTTGCCATCAGTGTGGTAGCTGACCTTGAGGTCAAGTTCATCCTCTGTGATGGCATTTGATAATATGAAAACATCATGCTAAAAAGTATGGGAGCAAGGACACATTCTTGTTTCACTCTATTGGTGACTGAGAGTAGGAAATCTCAAGAGCATCGTCCACTATCTAGAACCTGGGCATGCATGCCATCATGAAATTGATGTATAATACTGATGAACTTCTCTGGGCAACCAAATTTTGACATAATTTTGCATAGACCCTCACAACTGAAAGTATCAAAGACCTTGAACAGACCTAAAAATGCTATGTATAGACCTCTGTTCTGTTCCTGGCATTTTTCCTGTAGCTGTCGGGTAGCAGACACCATACAGACTGTTCCTCTACCCTTTCTGAAGCCACAGGAAGGTGACCAACTCCCAGATGAAGGATCAGCCTATTAAGAAGGACTCTGGAAAGAATCTTATCAGCAATGACTAAAAGAGAAATACCCGGTGATATATTCCCTTTACCTTTATAGAGATGGACAATGGAGGCATCCTTAAATTTTAGGGGATAACTTCTTCATGTCATATAACCTGGAAAATTTCAGTCAGTTTTTGGATGAGCAAGGGACCACCCATCTTGTAAATCTCAGCTGGAATAGAATCAGCACCAGGTGCTTTGCCAATTGAAAGGAGCCTAATGGCATTCAAAACCCCTTCTTCAGTGGGAACTTCAGTTAGGGAAAGATTGACTACAACTTGAGATAGTCAATGGTTTCTGCATTCACTGATGATGGTCTGTTAAGAACACTATGAAAGTGATAAGCCCATCTCTCCAGGATCATGTCCCTAATGTGGATCGATCAGCACTGACTAGTTGAGATGCATCATTTGTCTTTGGCCTATAAATAATCTTCAGGCCATCATAAAAGCATTTGGGTTTGTTACTGACTGAATAAAACTGCATTTCATGTGCCTTCTTACTGAGCCAAGAGTCCTGCATCTCTCTAAGCTTTGCTTGGACTTTGCTTTTGATGGAATAAAATGCTGCCTTCTTGGAAATGGATGAACTATTCTGCTGGTAAACCCTGTGGAGTTCTCATTTGTCATTTAGCAACTTCTGTATTTCTCCCTAATTTTCATCAAGCCAGTCTTGGTGTTTGTGAGTGTTTGGGCCCAGATGAGCAAATGCAATGCTGTACATCAGATCTCTGAAAGCTGCCCAATCCTTTTCTGTTCCATTGCTGCCAATTGTATGTTAGCTCAGTTTTCCTTCCAAGTTAGCAACAAACTATTCCTGCTCAGAGAGATACTCTAATCTCTTGACATTAATTCTTCTAGTAGTCATTTTGCCTTGGGGCTGCTGCTTTGGTTGAATGTAATACTTAACTTAGAGAGGATGTTTGTGATCAGTCCAGCACTCTGTACAACACATTGCCTTTGTGACTCTCACATGCTATTTGTCTCTTCTCTTTACAATCACATAATCTAATAGATGCCAATGTTTGCTACAAGAGTGAATCTAGAAGTTGCACTTAGATAAATGGAAGATAGTGTTTCTGAAGAGAAGGTCATGAGATGAACAAGTCTTCAGTAGAAAATGACCATTGTTGTTGCAATTTCCAACTCTATTCCTCCCAAGAACTCTCTGCTAGGTCTGGTAATCTGAGTCTACTCTAGCATTATAGTCACCCAGAATTATAAACTTGTCCTCTTTAGGTACATTGATGATAAGAGTCCCCAGGTCTTCATATAATTTTTCTTTAACTTCATCAGTGTTCACCATGGTGGGAGCATAGGTACTGATGATGGTGTCATGGCGTTTTCTTGGAAATGGCAATCTCATTGTCATGAGCCTGTCACTCACTCCTTTTGGTAGGCATTCAAGAAATTTGACTAGATTAGCTTTGATTACAAAACCTACCCTAGTTTCACAAAGTTCCCTTTCATTGCTCCAGAAAAAAAAATGTATTCAGTTCCAACTTCAGTAAGCTGGCCTTCATTTGCCAGTCTTTTTCATTCAGGGCTGCTATTTGGATGAATTCTATAACAAGAGAGCTGTTTGTCTTTTGGGTCTATTGGATCTTGTGTTGTCTATGAGTGTATACACATTCCAAGCACCAGTGGTGAGTGTAATCTTCTTTGAAGAAGTTTTTGTAGATTTTTTTTGTCTCAATCACTCTGTGGGAATCTCCGCCTGCCACAGTAATCAGGCCAGGGTTGGGTAGGCAGACAATGTTTAGGGCATCTTTTCTAGCCCATTCCTTGCATCAGGAGATGAGCAGTGTGATCCTTAAAGGGCTGCTCAGTCACCCAGGGGGATGCTAAATCCCACAGCTGCTTTCAGTGGAGAAATGACCCTGGGTGCAGATTTGTGACTACAACTCCCAGTATATCCACACCTGCTGCTTCATCAATTGCCCATCACCACAGGACTCTGAGAAATGGTTACGAATGATGTCTTTTGTTGTGTAGGTAAATTGGATTTAAGTGAGGTAGAGCTGTGTGACATCAACCACCTCACTTAGTCTTCCAAAGTTATCATGATCCAACAGAGCAAGACAGAGTCGAGACAACTGGTGATGTTTCTAAATGCAATGGATGACCTTGGCATCTTTGATGTCTAACCAAGCTCTAAGCACTCCCTGACACCTGCATCAGCTGGCTTCATGGCCGTTGATACCAATTGTTCTCCTCTGCCCATTCCACCAGTGAAAGACTTCACATGCTTGGGGTAGACACCCCCACTACTCACCAATGAGTTTAGCATTCCCTCAGTTATCCTCAACCTGGTTTAGCCCACCTACCTAGACCATTTATTGGGATGGGGTCAGGGTGCATCCTACAGCTTCTTGGAGCCAGAGGTGAGTGTTAGGTTGCTCAGGTGGACATCAAAGGTGGAAAGCAGCCCTCAAACCAAAGTGCTTGTCTTCTTAGAATACAGCCCACACCCCTGGCTTTTACAAGACAATGGAGTTAATTAAGTGACTTATTAAGTGTCTGAGGCAGGATTTGAACTCAAGGTCCTCCTTGTCTCCAGGACCAGTGTTCTATCCACTGTACCCTAGCTGCCCCTTAAATTGTCTTAAATATATTGGTTTACTAACTTCAGATCTGAGGTTCAATAATTGGGCCCCTTGTTCTTGATTTAAATATATGGATAATATCTCTAACTTTACTGTCAATTACTTACTCTTAATATAAATAAGATTTACATCTTTTCAAGCATGCCCTGAAAGAAAGTGATATTAGAAAGTGCTGATCAGGGGTGCAGCTTTTACTGACCTCAAGGCACAATCTCCCCAGTTACTGGTGCAATTAACTCCTTACTAGTGTACTTTCTGTCCATAAAATATAGCAGCCTGGATGGCATACAAAAATAAACAGATTTAGAAAATACAGGATTATAGAATCTTGGAGCCAGATAGCTAGAGAGAGTCCATCTAATCCAACCTTGATATTTTACAGATGAATGAACTAAAATTTGGAGTGGGGGGGGGGGGAAGGTAAGAGGAAAGCGAATTGCTTAAGATAACATAAATAGTATCAGACCTGAAACTAGGGTCCAGGTAGCCTGATTATCACATAGAAGACCAGTTTAGTTTTAGAGAGGCAAGAACCTTTTATGCTTCCCTTTGATCTAGCAATACCACTACTAGGTCTATAGCCCAAAGAAGCTCTTTTTGTGGTGACAAAGAATTGAAATTTGAGGGTATGCCCATCAATTGGGGAATGGCTGAATAAGTTGTTGTATATGAATGTGATGGAACACTCTTTGGTCTATAAGAAATGACCAGCAAACAGATTTCAGAAAATCCTGGAAAGGCTTACATGAATTAATGCAAAATGAAATGAGTATAACCAAAAGAACATTATACACAGCATCAGTCACATTTTATGATGATCAACTATAAATGACTTAATCCTTCTCAACAATATAATGATCCAGGACAATTACACAGGACTCATAATGGAAAGTGCTATTCATCATTCATATCCAGAGAAATAACATTGATTCTGAATGAAAATTGAAGCATATTCTTTTTACTTTTTGTGGTTCTTTTGTCTTGTTTCTTTCACAACATAAGTAATATGGAAATATGTTCCATATGATTGCATATACATAACCAATATCAAACTGCTTATCATTTTAGAGAGGGGTGGTAGGAGAGGGAGGGAGATAATTTGGAATTCAGATACAAAAAATGAAAGTTAAAAATTGTCTTTACATGTAATTTTAAAAAATAAAAGACTATAAAAGGAACCTTTTATGCTTAATCTAGTCATTCTGTATAATGGAAAGAGAAATGGATTTAGATGGTATGACCTGTATTAAAATCCTAAATTGGCTATTTTTTAGTGATGTGGCTTTCTTTGTGACTGCTTTTTCATCAATAATATCGCAGGGTTGGACTAGAGCAGTAGAGTCTCTTATACTTTAACAATCTAATGAAGCCCTTGAACATCTGCTCAAAATAATATTTTTAAATACATAGAATTAAAAAAGGAAATCAATTACAATGGAATATTATATATAAATACATATGTGTGTGTGTGTGTGTATTTAATTAAAGGATGCCTAAGGTCCCTTTCAGATCTAAATCCTATAATGCTATGATTTTAAGTGTTCTGGCTATTGGGACTTTTGTTATTATTGGTTTTATGGTTGTTGTTGTGAGATTCCAGGATTAAGTGGTGGCAAAAACAAAATTAGAAAGGTTTGATGGGGCCTTGAGTAGAGCCCTATTATGATTAGATTGGAGAAAATGGAACTCTGCCCCAAGGTGCCTACAATGGAGAGAGAAGTGAGATTCCTGGTAGGGTGTAAAAGAAAAAGAATTTGCTTCTTGTATATGTCAGAGCATCCTTTCAGGTCTTTCATCTTTTGATATGCAGTCCTCAGGTATCACAAGGCACAATTGCCCCTCACTATTGTTCTCAGGACTCCATCTCTGTGATGCCCCTCTACTCTTCCCTGTTGAATCCCTTTCTGGACTCCCTCAATCTTCCCCAGGCAAACATTAAAGGGGTGGGAGACAAGGAAGACAAGTTCTCCCTTTGTACACCAAGGTCTCTTTATTTACCAAAGTACAAGTGCTTAAATATCCTTTCCAGTCTCTAATCCACTCCCACTCTGGTGGTACTTAGTAAAATAACATTCTGGTGCTCAAGGGCACCAGGTGATGAAGGTTCACAGCACTCCCACACACAACAGTCCCTAACACTTCCTCCTGCCTTCCTCACCCCTACCAACCAGTCTGGGGATGAAAACAACATTCTTTGAGAGAAAACTGATCTTTTCCAGTATGACTGCTTCTTTTGTGATTGTCCTTTGCATCTTCCCATCCCTTTCTCAATCTATTTCACCCTGGGCCAAACTATTTGCCCCAGGTTCAATGTGCCATTCTTTAACTAGAGAAAATCTCCCAGTTTTTAGGTGATAACCTGTACTTCAAGAATATTCTATTGGTATCAGGAGAAGGAAGTTAAGGCTCTGTATTTCACTTTAAAGGTATTTCAATTCAGCAATTTGTTAGTACATTCATTCAATCAACAGTCAAGAAGGAAATATTTTGCTGGGTTTAGATTTCATCAGAAGGATGGTACTCTCTACATCAAAATAAATTGCAAACTCTCTAGACCTTCTCATCAGGATGTTGAAAGGATCCAAGGAGCATAAAACCCCTCAAAGACTTCAAAGCACTATGTAAATATCAATCCAAATCAAGAAACGTTTATTAAGAGTCTACTAGGTACTGTGTTGAGCTGTCATCTATCATAATTATTGATATTAGATGTATATTTCTATTAAAATTTCCATAGAGTATTCAGCTTCCTCCACTTTCAAAAAAAAAATTTCTGGGATCCCAATATATTATTCAAGCTTTCTAACCATTGTCTCTCATTCTTGCTACAGGTCAGATTTCTTTGGTTTCAAATATCCTCATGATATTGCCAACCTTCTTTCTAGTTTCCAAGCCATTTCTGGATATCTGCTACATCTAATAAAAGTTTGCTTAAAGACATAAAGACATAACCCCAGCTTTCAAGAAATAAATATATGCCCACTGATCCGTGGAATGTACATGTTAGAATATGAGATATGTATAAGGAGGGAATGCTAGAAGATCTTTGAGTAAATTAGGGAAATCATTCTCAGATGGTATCCTGAAGCTGCTTTGCATTCAGAAAGCATTTCTAATGCTTACTTTACAGTTGGCTCAGGAGCCTCCCCTCAGACCACTTCTACTTGGCAGCATTCTTTTAGCAGAAATAGGAAGAGGGGCATTCTGATGCCATTTTTAGCTCAGTCAAGGCAGTTCCCACTTCCAAAGAATCACTGTTACAACAATGATTGAAAGGATGACTAATAGTAAGAAGTGTCCACAAATATATGGTCTCCAGAGATGACTTTTTGCCATAATTTATACCCCACATAATGGTTTTGACTTTGAGGTTTTGAGATTCTTTTGAGGGTTTAAAAAAGGCACCTATGAATAAAATATCAAATAGTGAAGAGTACTGAGTCTCAAATGAAGAGTCCCAAGTTTAAATTCTGCCTTTGAACATTCAGTTGTGTGAGTGACCTTGAGCAAGTCATTTAATCCCTAGATGACAGGTGAAGTTTAGCTATCATCTCCATGGGTTAGGCTAACTTATCTCAGATATAATAAGCCTGACTTCAGTGCTAATCAGCATGGCACTGCTGAAGGAAGTTCCTTCACCAAGATTTCATTTTGTTGATCCACTTTTGAGTATATAAGTAGTAGAATGGAAAGAACACTAGACAAAAGTCTAGAAAGCTGAATTCTGTCTCCAGTTTTGAAACTCAATGATTGTGTGATCTTGGTTGTAGATCAGGGGCAGGGAATGCCCAAGCCTTGGACATATATAGCCAGCAATATCATTTGGTGTGGAGCTGCCATAGCAACCACAGACAAGGAGATTTTTAGGGGTGAATTAGTTAAATGTTTGACAAATATTGCTGCCAGATTTTAAAATTAATAATTTTGTATGGTCCATGAATGATGTTATAAGTATTTTTTTCTTAAGAGATTATTTATTTCAATCTTGAACCTCCAGATGATTGCTTGAACAATGAAAGAAAGATGGATCTATTTGCTCTCTTTAAGACTCAATAACTCTTTAAAATAACTTAGTTCCAGTGTTTGATCATTCTTAATAGTTTTTTATTAAAGATATAATTTGAGTTTTACAGTTCCCCCCCAATCTTACTTCCCTCCCCCCACCCCCACAGAAAGCAATCTGTCAGTCTTTACTTTGTTTCCATGTTGTACATTGAACCATATTGAATGTGATGAGAGAGAAATCATATCCTTAAGGAAGAGACAAGAAGTCTAAGAGATAACAAGATCATACAATAAGATACGTTTTTTCCCTAAATTAAAGGGAATAGTCCTTGAACTTTGTTCAAACTCCATGGCTCTTTATCTGGATACAGATGGCACTCTCCTTTGCAGACAACCCAAAATTGTTCCCGATTGTTGCACTAATGGAATGAGCAAGTCCTTCAAGGTTGAACATCACTCCCATGTTGCTGTTAGGGTGTACAGTGTTTTTCTTGCTCTGCTCATCTCACTCAGCATCAGTTCATGCAGATCCCTCCAGGCTTCCCTGAATTCTCATCACTCCCGGTTTCTAATAGACAATAGTGTTCCATGACATACATATACCACAGTTTGCTAAGCCATTCCCGAATTGAAGGACATTTACTTGATTTCCAATTCTTTGCCACCACAAACATGGCTGTTATAAATATTTTTGTACAAGTGATGTTTTTTGATGTTATAAATATTCAAATGACTCTTGGCAAGAAAAAAAAAGGTTCCCATCCATACAGTCTACAAGATTGTTGTTCTTTTAAATATGTTAATTGTGTGAACTACTTAAAAAAACTCTAAGAATATTTCTTGGTCTATATTTCTAATTTTACAAATATAAATGATCACAGGGATTCCCTTTGCTTTTATGACAAATTGTTGGTTGCATCTATGCCATTTGTATGCTAAACCCTTAGTTAGAAACATAACATTGTAATTATTCTACTCCATGGGAGCTTTTGATTGCTCTTCTTTAAAATAATTTCTTTTCCAACAAAATACACAATGGGGAAAATAATGTTTAATCTATTTCACATAATGCTACAATGAAAAGAGCAATTAGTAAATCATGCAGTGTTACAGAAATATGACCTTTTATGCTGATGATGACAACACCTAGGAAGGTGAGACTTGGGGAGGTTTAACAATGCATTTCAAGAACCTAAAAATGATAACATTGATTTTTGAAAAACTTATCCATCTACTTGATAATGTGGAAAATTGAGAGCTGACCATGTTTAAGGTTTATCATAAGTGATTGCTTGGGAGAGGTGTTTAAATTAGAGGCACCTGGTGGTTCAATGACTGCTGGACCTGAAGTCAGGAACATCTGAGTTGAAATCTGGTCTGAAATGCTTGCTAGCTGTGTGATTCTTGACAATCTGTTTGCCTCAATATCTCCCAGGGTTCTTGTGAAGATAAAATAGGATAATTTTTTTTAACAATTCAAATATTTTATTCTTGGTCATGCCCCTGGTTTTTTTTAAAAAAATTAAAGTTTTAAATTTTTTTCTTTAATTTATTTACACATTACTAAAATATTCTTGTTGAAGAGTAAACATATAATAACCCTTCCCCCACAAAAATATAAAACCTCATGAGAAATAAAGTAAAAGAAAGAGGAAAAAATGTGTTTCAGTCTGTGTTCTGATACCATCAGCTCTGTCTCTGGGGTGGATCACTTTCTTTATCATAAGTCCATCATAGAAGTTACTTGCATATTTTTCGACAGTTGCTGTTGCTGATTGTAATTCCCTCCATCCACTCCTCCCCACTACCACCGATTATATTTTCTCTCTCCTTTCTCATTCTGTCCCTCTTCAAAAATGTGCCATGGGGCAGCCAAGAGGCACAGCAGACAGAGCATCGGTCATGGGGCCAAGAGGCCCCAAGCCTACATCCTACCCCAGAGACCCAGAAACCACTCTGTCCCGTGGTCCTGGATAGACCGCCCAATCCCAGCACCTTGCAAAAAGTAAAAAAAGAAAATGTGCTATATCTGATTATCTTCTCCTATGATCTACCCTCTCCTCTATCACCCACATCCCCCTCCCCCATTCCCCTTCTCTCCTTTTTCCTTCTAGATATTTATAATCTATTGAGTGTGTATGCTTTTTTCTCTCTGAGCCATTTCTGATGAGAATGAAGGTTCCCTCAATCCCCCTCACCTTCCCCACTTTCATACTATTGCAAAAGCTTATATCTTAGCCTATTCTCCCCTTTCTCTTACTCCCAGTACATTTCCCTTTCACCCATTGACTCCATTTTTACAATTGTATTATATCTTCAAAATCAGTTCTCTCCTTTGAGTTATATATAAAAGTTTCTTCTACCTCCTGCTCTATTAAATGAGAAGGTTCATATGAATATTATCAGTATTATCTTCCCATGCAGGAATACATGCAGTTCATCATCAAGTCCCTCATAATTTACCCTTCTCCTTTGCTCTCTATGCTTCACCTGAGTCCTGTACTTGAAGGTCAAACTTTCTGTTCAGTTCTGGTCCTTTCAACAGGAAATTCCCATTTCATTGAAAGTCCATCTTTTCCTCTGGAACAGGACATTCAGTTTTGCTGGGTAGTTGATTCTCCATTGCATTCCAAGCTCTTTTGCCTTCCAGAATATTACACTCCAAGCCCTACCAGCCCTTAATGTAGTTACTGCTTAGTCCTTGGTAATCCTGATTGTAGCTCCATGATATTTGAATTGTGTCCTTCTGGCTACTTTTAATATTTTCTCTTTGACTTGGGAGTTCTGGAACTTGGCTATAATATTCCTGGTTTTTTTTTTGTTTGTTTTCAGATCTCTTTCAAGGGGAGATCAGTGGATTCTCTCAATTTCTGTTTTACCCTCTGCTTCTAGGATATCAGGGCAATTTTCCTCTAGAAATTCTTTAAAAATGAAGTCAAGGCTCTTTTCCTGATCATGACTTTCAATAATTTTTAAATTATCTTTCCTGAATCTGACTTCCAGGTCAGTTGTTTTTTCAATGAGGTATTTCACATTTTCTTCTAATTTTTCACTCTTGGTGTTGAAGTATTGTGTCTTTAGTTCTCACAAAGTCTTCAGCTTCCTTTAGCTCCATTCTACATCTGAAGGATTTGTTCTCCTCAGAGTTTTCTTATCTCCTTTTCCATCTAGCCTTAAAGCATTCTTCTCCTCAATAACTTTTTGAACTGTTTTACCCATTTGACCTGAGCTGGTTTTTAACATGTTATTTTCTTCAGCAATTTTTTTTTTTCGATCTCCCTGACTAAGCTGCTGACTTGGTTTTCATGTTTTTCCTGCATTTCCCTCATTTCTTTCCCCAATTTTTCTTCTATCTCCCTTATTTGATTTTCAAAATCTTTTTTGAACTCTGTCATATCCTGAGCCCAACTTCTATATTTCTTAGAGTCTTTAGATGTAGAAGTTTGGACTTTCTCATCTTCTCATTGTGTGATTTGGTCTTCCATAGGACCAAAGTAATTGTTTATGATCAGGTTCCTTTTTTTTCCTGTTTACTCATTTCCCTAGTCTGTGCCTGGTTTGGGGGTATTTCCCCCCTACCCCCCCCCAACCTCAGTGTGTGAGGGTCTGACTGCTCTCCTGGTCTGTTGAATGACCACAAGCTCACCCCTCTGCCCCGGGGGCTGTGAGGGGGGCCCCCCTGCTCTATGGAGGACCCAGACTGTGACCAGGGTCTGAATGTGGTCAAAGCCCCAGAGGGGCTTTCCAGGGACAGAGGACAGACCTTGGCAATCTCCCTCCACTTCCTTACTTTCCATGGGCTGAGCACTCAGGGCACAGCTTCCCAGCGGCTCCTGCTTCTGTTTCCTGGGATCTAGGCTGCGCTGGAGTACCACAGCATGCTGAGGCATGCTTCTTAAGCAAAGATGTTTAGTTCATTAGTCTTCTTCCTTTCCATTGCAACTCATCTATGCTTACATATCCTATGTGCTTGGTGCTCCCTGGGGTGCAGGTCAGAAAACTGTTGCTAGGAGCCACTGCTCCCAGGTGCCCTGGAGCTGTTCCCAGGAGGTTGAAGAGTTCTGTCTCCTGAAAATTTAGTTAGAGTCATAATTTTAAGGTTTTTGAAATATTTTGGAAAGAGCACTTAAGAGAGGCTGTACTCCTGCTGCCAACTTGGCCCTGCCCCCAGGATAATTTTTTTAAAAAGCACTTAGCACAGTGCTTATTCCTATAGCCATGTTAAAGTTATTCACTCTTCATTTTGAATAAGAGGACCAATGGCATCACTAGGTGATGTCATGATTTGTATGTGAACTGAATGAAATGAGGCCAAATGACATAATTAGGAATTGAATCCAGAACACTTAAAGGCAGTGTGCTTTCTATTAAATCACACTACCTCTGAGGCTCACTTCTAACTCTGAGGCTTGGCAATGCTACCATATTTTTAAAAATATTTTGCACCCAAATTGTTTAATTTACATTAACTTATGGAAGCAGCTAGGTGGTGCAGTGGATAGAGCACCAGTCCTGGAGTCAGGAGGACCTGAGTTCAAATCCAGCTTCAGACCATCAACAATTAAGTTTTAAGTTACACACCTACTTGTGTGACCTTTGGCAAGTCACTTAACCCCATTGCCTTGCAAAAACTAAAAATAAAATAAAATAAATTTACATTATTTTATTTAATCCTCACACCAACCTGGGTTTGGGGTTTTTTTAAAGTTATAAAAACTGCTTATTTCCAACACACAGATATCATCCCCCTTTGTTCTGTAATGACAGACTAATGAGAGCCTGGTCTTTGAAACTTGCATTTATAATGGAAATAATAAGTTAATAACTAACACTTATAATGCCATAAGGTTTGCAAATCCTTTAAATATATATATCACTTGATACACACTGTTTTCAATCTAACCATCATGTGTAGAGGATAGAAATATTGTATTATGAAGGTGTGGTCATACTCTTCAGTGTAGCATCATTTAAGCTTGTCTATGAATCCTAAGCCAGAACTTGGCGTGTTCCTTAAGCAAATTTGTTTAGTTCATCAGTCTTCTTCCTTTCCATTGCAAATCATCTATGCTTATATATTATATGCAATTCCCTTAAATTCGTCAAAAAGGAAGGCACTCAGCAAGCTGAGGGCTCCCTTGGTAGGGAGAAAACATCAGTGGAGCATGATACTTATGTGACAGTTTGAACATTGGGACAATGTTCTCACCATGGGCCTAGTCCTTTTTTCTCTTTTGCTTTATACATCTATTTCCTAGATGCTATCAATTATTTCATAATTCATCATAATATGCTGCAGCTTACTCATGGACACCATGCAAATCTCCAAAGCCTTTCAGGTAAATTTCATTTTATGAAAATTAAGTATTAAAAATAAAACTATTATATCATCAATGTAATCCTAATAATCCTGACTCATATTCAATTGGGGGAAAAAATTAAAAGCATTAGCTGAGTTCCCTTTTCTCCCCTGTTCCTCATATCACTCAGATACTTTCTGACACTGTCTTCTCTTCCATCCCATTTCACATGAGGAGAATTTGTTTTTACTAGCTGTTCTTGTTATAACTTCACAGTAAATCTAATTTCTAAAAGCTAATGGAGGGGCAGCTAGGTGGCTTAGTGGATAAAGCACCAGCCTTGAAGTCAGGAGTACCTGGGTTCAAATCCGGTCTCAGACACTTAATAATTACCTAGCTGTGTGGCCTTGGGCAAGCCACTTAACCCCATTTGCCTTGCAAAAAAAAAAACCCCTAAAAAAAAAAGCTAATGGAGTTCAACTGGTTGATTGTTAATGAGGAATATACCAGTAGGGAATCTGCAGCATCAGGAGTAGTAGTAGTAGTAGTAGTAGTAGTAGTAGTAGTAGTAGTAGTAGTAGTAGTAGTAGTAGTAGTAATAGTAGTGGCTAGGTGGTGCAACCAGCCCCGGAATCAAGAGGATCCTTAAGTGACCTTGGCCAAGTCACTTAACCCTGACTGCCTTGCATCCAGGGTCATCTCCTGTTATCTTGATTCATACCTGGCCCCTGGACTCACATGGCTCTGGAGGAGAAAGTAAGGCTGGTGACTTAGCACAGCACCTCCTTTCTCAAATCCAATTCATGTGCTTGTCATATGTCACCTCCTTGATGTCATGGTCTTCTTCAGGAACAAAGGACAAGGCGAAGCTAGGTGGCACAGTGGGTAGAGCACCGGCCCTGGAGTCGGGAGGACCTGAGTTCAATTCTGGCCTCAGACACTTAGTAATTGCCTAGCTGTGTGGCCTTGGGTGAGTCACTTAACCCCATTTGCCTTGCAAAAACCTAAAAAAAAAAAAGGACAAAGATCATAGCTGCAACTGTATGTATGAGGCCTAAAAAAATCATTTGGCCAAGGTAACTACAGGCAGGACTGGAAATTCAATAAATCTAGGAGCTTCATGTACAATTCTTGTCAAAAGTAGAGGATTTTAACAGTCACCAGTTTAAGGACTCAATGATCCTGAGTCTGACTATGGTGATCTTGTTTATCACTGTTAAGTATGATGACTTGAGTTGTGGCAAAACATTCATGAGGTTTTACAAACTACATGATGAAGTCATGGAGATTTGAGGGGAGCTCAATGATAGCAAGTGACTATAAGATCTAGTTATTAGCATGTCACAGATATAGGGCCTCAACCACTTTCTAAGTTTCCTGTTTTCAAATGTGAAATTATCTGAAGATAAATTAAGGCTGTGGAAAGTGCAACTGAAAAGAAATAACACAATCATTTTTCCACTCTGGAAGGACAAAGCCTTCTTGACACTTGAATAACCTAGTGAACGCACAAAACTAATTGAGGCATTTAATGAAAAATTCAGTGAAAAGTAAATAAATGGAATTGAACAGCTTTGCTAAACCATTCAATGTGGAACTAGTTGATGTGCCTACAACATGAAATCATTCAAGCTGCAGAATGATGATGAGCTGAAAGCTGGGTACAACCTCATAAGCAACAATTATTTCCCACTTTGAGAAGACATACATTGAAATAGCACCTGTACTGACAATTTTGGGTTATCTGCAATGGAGAATGCCACCTGTATCCAGAGAATGAATTGTGGACTTTGAACAATTTAGGGGAAAAAACCATTATCTTATTATATAATTTTGTTATCTCTTATATTTCATTTTTCTTCTTTAAGGATATGATTTCTCTCTCATCACATTTAACTGAGATCAATGTATACCATGGAAACAATGTAAAGGCTAATAGAATGCCTTCTGTGGGGGGTAGGGGGAGGGAAGTAAGAATGGGGCAAATAATGTAATACTCAAAATAAATAAAATCTTGCTTAAAAAGAAATCGCAAGGGGCAGCTAGGGGCATAGTGAATAAAGCACTGGTCTTGGAGTCAGGAGTACTTGGGTTCAAATCCGGTCTCAGACACTTAATGGGCAAGCCATTTAACCCCATTTGCCTTGCAAAAAAAAAACCTAAAAAAAAAAAAGGAATAGCACCTGTGTTTGGAATAACTTAATTAAATGTTTGGTCAAATATAGTAGATTAATTTTTAAGTTGATAATTTTGCATAGCCCATGAATAATGTTATAAATATCCAAATGGCCCCTAGCAGAAAAAAGATTCTCCATCCCTGGTCTATACTCACATTTTCAGGACTAAGACTGAACACTGATTTAATCTGAGTTCACTCTTCTCTTAGTGTTATTTTCATTTACATTATTATAGTCACCATAATATTGTTCTTCTTAATTTGCTCTACAACGATTCCTAGAAGTCTTCCTACATTTCCCTGAATTCTTCAAACTTGATGCTTCAAGGTACAATAATATTCTATTATATTCATAGGCAAGAACATGTTCAGTCTTTCCCCAATTTAGTTGCCCTAGATTGCTTCTATTTTTCAGCAGTCACAAAAAGGTGTTGTGAATGGATGGGATCTTTTTTTTTTCTCTTTGTAAGTGTATGGTAGTGGGATCACTGTGTCAAATGTATAAAAGTTTAATGACCTTTTCTACATAATGTCAAATAGCTTTCCCAAACACTGAAACCAAGTTGCAACCCCACCAACAGTGTATGAACATGCCTGTCTTCTCATAGTCCCTTCAATAAAAATGAAGCTACCAGTTATGTAACACTTTAAAGTTTAACTAAGCACTAAATGTACATAATCTCATTTTATCTTTACCGTAACCCTGTGAGGCAGGTGCAATTAATGCAGCATCACTATCTATTTCCATTTTTTAAAAATCATCTTTGACGATTTCATATCTGTGAGGTGAAACCTTAGTTTCTCAATAACCCTGTTACAGAGGTGTAAATTATATTATACCTATTTTACAGATGAAGAAACCAAGGATCAAGGAGCTTGTGATCACCCAATTAATGACATCCAATTAGTAAGATTTGGGATTCTAATAAGTCATCTGATTCTAGTTTAATGCTCTTTCTTTTATAACAGAAAGCCTTTGCCTTTGCTTAATACATGTTTTATTTTTTAACATTCACTTTTTAAATAATATTTTGAGTTCCAAATTTTCTCCCTTCTTCCCTATTCTCTCTTCTCCCTTAAGACAGTAAGCAATTAGATATAGGTCATATATGTGCAAACATGTAAAACTTATTTTCATATTAATTATGTTTATAATGTTTGTCCGTCATTTTGAAGAAGGCCACAACATCAAGGAGGTGATGCCAATGATAAGCACATGTATTGGAAATTAATTAAAAATTAATCGCATTTTGTTTTTGTTTGATGAACCTCAGAAACCAAGTAAGTTTGCAGAAACCAGTTCATACAAGAGGGTTAATTTGTTTGCTGGTATAACAAATAAGTTGTCCCTTTCTCTCTTTTTTTCCCATCACACTATGAGTGAATGTAATTAAGTTGAGTTTTTTCCTTCCCAAATCTTTACTGGACCAAATAGATATGTCTCTCTGACATCATAGATCTGTGATTTCATCAATTTGGGTGTTCTTTTTACTGATGTTCATCAAAAATCTTCTAGCTCTGAAGAGACAAGCTTCCAGAGTTGCTAAGTTTCTTCACCATGTAGAAATCCTAATGAAAAGTCTCTGAAAATGTTAGGCTAGTCCTCAAATAGCAAATACTAAATTTATCATTAGACAAAAATGTATACTTAGTCAACAAACTTGGTAAATCTTTCCTGAACTGAGTGTTCCACTTAGGTAATCAAGAGTCACTTATATCACAAGTAGGCACAGGAGTTGTCTGCTTTAGTTATCAAAACAATACTAGGGGCGGCTAGGTGGCATAGTGGATAAAGCACTGGCCTTGGAATCAGCAGTACCTGGGTTCAAATCCAATCTCAGACACTTAATAATTACCTAGCTGTGTGGCCTTGGGCAAGCCAATTAACCCCATTTGCCTTGCAAAAACCTAAAAAAAAAAAAAATACTAACTACTTGGTTCTGGAACTACTTCCTTGAGTTCATGAGATCAACCAGTATTTTAGGGAGAACAATATAAGAAAGACTCAAGAAAAGAGCAAGGTAAAAGCCATAAGTTAGTGGTTCTAAAACCATCCAATGTACTTGATTAAAAAGTAAAAAAGAAAAATAGTAATGCAAATGATTGAGTGTATATGGAACTTGTAAAAATAAATAAATAAATAATGTTCATCCTTCATTTTTGAAGAAGACCGTAACAACAGGGAGGTGATATACATGTGACATGGATGACATGCATGTGAATTGGATATGAGTGAGTAGGTGCTATGCTAAGTCAAAGCTTCACTTTCTCCTCCAGAACCATCTGGGCCCAGTGGTCAGATATGAATCAGGATGACTGGAGATGGCCATGGATGTGAGATAATCAGGGTCAAGTAACTTGCCCAAGGTCACACAGCTAGATTCCAACTCCCATCCTCCTGATTACAAGGTCAGTGCTCTATCCACTGCCCTAAATAAGTAAATAAAATGTGAGTGGAAAAAAAAAAGAGGAGTGTTTTATAATTTCTAATGGAGTAGTAGCTAGAAAGTATGCTTTTATAGGTAAGGGTGAGGAAGGGATTATTTGTTTGCTTTGTATTAAGAGTGTTTCCCGAAGTAACTAAAGGTCCATAGGCTATGTAAAACTAACCCTCAGGGTAGATTCCAATATAGTCAGTACAGTCTGAGAGTGACTATCTTCCCTAGAAGAGCAAAATTAAGTAATGGAAAAGATGAAGAGAAAGCAAAAAATGTTCTGGTCAAATCAGGGAAGATCTCAGAGGCTGCAAGATAGCACATTGGAGAGTTAATAAGATTAGAGGTATTGAAAATGAGCAGATGCTCAGGGTCAGGAATCCCTTCATGTCCTCCCAAGGAGAATGTTAGCTCCATGAGAGCAGGGACTATTTAGTTTTTATCTTTACATACTGTAAATCTAGAGAATACAGAGCAGTGTCCCAAACTCTTAAGATGGAACTCTAGGAAGCAGCTGGTCTCCTAGAGCTGACAAGAGGCTTAAACATAATGTAGTTGTAACTACATCTTCTTCATCTTCTCAGCTGCCTGAGGGCAGAGTTCATGGTTTATATGTATCTGATTTCCCCACAGTTCCTTGCACAGCACAGGCAGTCAATACAAATTGATTAACTGACTGTGCCTCCAGGTCCCCAGGCAGCTGATTTTTGGTGAACCAAAAGAAGATAGAATAATGTTTTCAAGGATATAATGAAGTAATAAAAATAACAAGCAACTCAAAAGTAACAACTGACCTTTATAAAGCATTTTGAGATTTACAAAGCATTTAACATACAACATTCTAAGGTAGACACTACTAGTATGAAGACCCCCATTTTATAGATGAAGAAACTGAGGCTCTGAGAAATTAAATGACTTGACCTGGATAAACAGCTAAGTAAGCTTTTAAATAGGATTTGAATCCAGATCCTCTTAACTTCAAGTTCTGCACTCTATCCATTCTGCCAAACTGCCTCCTAGACAAAATGATGCATGACAACTTCAGACAATTAGGAGACACAAAAAAGTAAAGAGGCAATCTAAACTGGGGGACTGGGGGGGGGGGAATAAAGGCAAGGATGTTTTTTTTATTTCAACCCCAAAGGAAAAAGTAATACTTATCTTACTCTTACACTTCTCAGAAGATATCAGCATTGATAAATTGTAAAGTGAGGAGATTATTTTCATTGACTCTAGATTAGGTTTTGAGTTTGATCTTTAATTCTAGAGAGGATTTTTACTGTACAGTATAAAATGAAAATAAGGATATTAAAATGAGTCAAAGGAAAGGAAGATGTCTTTCATAAACTAAAATCCTTATCAAATTAACTTAATCCAATAACTATTTATAGATATACATATAATGTGAAATTATAGAAAAAAGATGGACATTTTGGGGATGGGGAAGGGGAGGCAATCAAGGTTGAAAGACTTGCCCAAGATCTACAGCTAGTAAACATCTGAGACTGGGTTTGAACTCAGGTCTTCCTGACTCCAGGGCCAGTGTTCTATACATTGCACCACCTACTGCCTCAAGATGGACCTTTTGATGTTAATTTCCATGTTTTATCTCCTTGGCTTCAATCTGAATTACACTGATGAAGCTGTGAAATGTGTAAAAATTTTCTCTGAAGATACAGAAACATTTATAACAGTTGACTATGACTTGATGATATGATGTAATAGGCATAGGTTAAGGATTTTTTTCTTCTTTAATGAAAAAAAGTTTAATAAATGCAACAAAAATATTTGAGCACATATTTAGCACAATTTAAAAACAGTAAATACTAGTATTTAGAATCAATATACTCATTTATTTGCAAAGAATTAAAAAATTGACCATGACTCTCCACTCTTCTGACTTCAAAGTGAATACTTCAGATTTTACGTTTTTTCCATTCTGGTTCATTCTTTGTTTCTTCATCTTCAGATTCTACTTCAGCAAAAACAGTTTTAGGTTGAGTCCTAAAACAAAAGAGAATGAAAATCATTTAATTAGTGAGTACTTACTGAGCTCCCAACAAGATGTGACTTTGTCTTTTTGACTGTGTTTTTTTTTAAAGTCATCATTACTGGTGCAGCTAGGTGGCACAGTGGAGAGAGCACTAGCCCTGGAATCAGGAGGACCTGAGCTCAAATCTGGCCTCAGACACTTAATAGTTACCTAGCTGTGTGGCCTTGGGCAAGCCACTTAACCCCATTTGCCTTGCAAAAACCTAAAATAAATAAATGAATTAATTAATTAATTAAAAAAATAAAGTCATAATCTCTGAATGATTAAATATTAATCCTCAGGTTTCGAACCACCAGAAACATGTGGGAAAAAAAATCTATAAAGTTCATAGATAAAGACTCACACTCCACAGTGGACCATGTAATCTGCATTCTATATAAAATGAAAATGTAATTTAAATACAGTGGAACCACAACTACCCAACTTCTAAATAATTTAGACTTCAGGCAAATAAATCCCATTTTGGGGATTAAAAGGAATTGGAGAATAGAGTTCATTCTCTAGAAAGTGAAGGTGTCCAAGCTAGAGTCACAGCAAGGCTGAGGCAGAAACTCCAAATCATTTGTAATTCTGTACAGTTGCATAGTTCTAGTCTTGAATGACTCTGCCATATGAAATTTTATTATGTGATGAAGAAAGACTCAAATTTACTGGGTGTTTTTTCCCTTTAGAAAGATTTTACTAATTTTGAGTATCACAAATTCCCCCCATTCTTGCTTCCCTCCCCCTACTCCCCACAGAAGGTATTCTGTTAGTTTTTACATTGCTTCCATGGTATACACCGATCTCAGTTGAATGTGATAAAAGAGAAATCATATCCCTAAGGAAGAAAAATAAAGTATAAGATAATAGCAAAATTGCATAAGGTAACAGTTTTTTTTCCCTAATCTGAAGGTAATAGTCTTTGATCTTTGTTCAAATTCCACAATTCTATTTCTGGATACAGATGGTATTCTCCATTGCAGATAGCCTAAAATTGTCCCTGGTGGTTGAAATGAGCAAGTCCATCAAGGTTGATCATCACCCCCATGTTGTTGTTAGGGTGTACAATGTTTTTCTGGTTCTGCTCATCTCACTCAGCATCAGTTAATGCAAATCCTTCCAGGCTTCCCTGAATTCCCGTCCCTCCTGGTTTCTAATAGAACAATAGTGTTCCATGACATACATATAGCAGTTCGTTCCCCAATTGAAGGACTGCTATTTCCAATTCTTTGCCACCACAAACAGGGCTGATATGAATATTTTTGTAAAGTGATGTTTTTTACCCTTTTTCATAATCTCTTCAGGGTACAGACACAGTAGTGGTACTGCTGGATCAAAGGCTATGCACATTTTTGCTCAAATCTGGCCTCAGACACTTAATAATTACCTAGCTGTGTGGCCTTGGGCAAGCAACTTAACCCTACTGCCTTAAAAAAAAAAAACTAAAAAAAATTTTTCTTAAAATATGGAAATTATGAATCTTTAAAAAGCTATCACCAGGGGGCATCTAGGTGGAGCAGTGGATAGAGCACCAGCCCTAGAGTCAGGAGTACTTGAGTTCAAATCTGACCTCAGACACTTAATAATTACCTAGCTGGGTGGCCTTGGGCAAGCCACTTAACCCCATTGCCTTGCAAAAAAACCAAAAGAAAACCTAAAAAAAAATAATAATTTTCATGAGAACTTTCTATGCTCTATAAATATGCTTGATTTTATGAAATTCCTGTCTATCATTAAATGGGAAAAATGTTAGCTATGAGAATTTAAATAATATAAACTTCAATATTTTCCACATGGTTGATTAATTAATTAATTTTAAAAAGTCATTTTTTTTATCATGAGGGAAACAATTTTTGAAAGAAGCATTTTTTTAAACTTAATTTTTAAAACATCATACCTTCAAACTATGGCTTAATTTCCTTAAAAATTCTTCAAGAGTTCTAAAAAAGAATAATCACCTGGTTGGATATGTGAATGTGGGCTCACATGCATGTCAAAATTTTTGATTTTATATAAATAAATGTGTTTCTATAAATATATTCACACAAGAACAGCTTTATATATTTTTTTAAAAAGGGGAGAAAATAAGGTCATAACACCAATTTTTTACACAACTCATGCTGATGCTTCATTGCATTGCAGAACTCCTGGGGAAATGCAATACCACTGGCCCCCTGTCTCCATTCATACATACTTCCCTAAACCTAAGGTTTTATAGCAAATTAGTTGTGCTGCAGTTATATGTGAGATATGGCTATATGAGATTTGAGAATAGTTGAAGGACTAAAATTTCCCCAAAAAACCCCAACAAAAAATAGCAGCAGAATTTCATATGTTTTGGTTCTACTAGATTACTAGAAAGCTGGATAGGCCAGCTTCCTTTCACAATAAACCAAGACAGGCAAAGTACATCTGTGACTTTTGGCAACTTTTTGAACATCTAATTCTGGGCAAACCTGTGCAGGAATGACTATATCCAGTTTAAAATAAATATCTAGTTTATAATGGGGAGAAGAAATATGATTTTCCCAAAGAGGATATAGAATGTCTCCACAGGCTAGTTATAAATTTATTAAGTTATTGAGACTATAATACTGAAATAGTGCTTTTCTGGATAACACAATTAAATAGAAAAGGAAAATGGATGCAGGTAAACCTTAAGATGAAATTTCTTTTCATTTGCCTTCTGAAAATATATAAGGCAACAACCTTACAAATGGAGATCCATAAAAGATCAGGAAAATAATTAAGTATATAATGTAATATACATGGAAGTGCTTTGTAATCAAATTAATATCAATTCAAGACTTTATAGAGTCTTAGAACTACCATCTAGTACACAGTGATATAGTACTGGAACAATTTGGAACATGTGAAACATATTCATTTTATAAATGAAGAAATCAAGGCTGGAAATGGTATGGGTGAAGCAAGGAAAAAGAATTGGGACTGTCTAAATTAACCTCTCTGTCTAAAAGATGAATATATTCCAAAAGCAAAAAAAAGCAAGTTAGGTCTCCTCACTAAGTCACTGGAAACAAAAACATTTCTTGTCTAAGAAAATGAGTTTCCACAATAATCCTAAACATAATGCCTGACCTATAAGTAATTACAATCTAAGAAAGGACATCCTGGTTAGACAATTAAACAAGTAACAATTCTATAAATAATTAATATCACATATATCAGGCTACATGTTTTAGTCAAGAACTAGATTTGGAGACTGAGATAGGGTTCAAATTCTGTCTCTGTTGCTCAGAAACAACTTAGCCATTACAGAAGGAGTTGGACTAGACAATATATAAGCCCCTTCCAGCTATCAATCTATAAACCCTAAATATAAGCAGAAGCTGACCTCAAATCATACCACTTTACAAGAGATTACCCATGCACCTGTCCAATGAACATTTATTTATTCATTCATTTCTCTGAACTGTTATTCTGAGCTGTTAAACCTCTTTTCTTATTGTTGTTCAATTATGTTTCACAAAAACAAAAAAGAAAAAATGAGCAATCTCTGTTTTCCTTAAAGTTTCATGTGATTTCACAGGTCTCAGTAGTTTACAAGAATAACTACAGAATAATAGGCAAAAGAGTGCCCAAGTTAGATATGCAAAGTCTGCCTCTGGCACCTAATATAGCTAAGCCAAATCATTCAATCCCTCAGTTTTCTCATCATAAACTATCTATGAGAGTATATATTTGCAGTACCTATAGACCTCAGGTTTGTAAGGCTCAAATCAGTTAAATGCATGGAAGATGCTTTGTAAGACTTAATAATTGTCAGCTAGTATCATCATTATTAGATGATGCCCTCTGTAAGTTACTTTTTGGGTTTATTAGTTCTTTAAAGGTACTTAACATGTTCTGAATAACCATTCTAAAATTCAACTTGCCCTTAGTCCTTAGGCTTGATTGGACAAAATAAGAGCCCCTTCTAACAAACATTCTTGCAAAAAGTCTAAAAAAAAAAACCTAAAAAAAATCACAACTACATAGACATATACAACTATATAACATATACAACTATGTATGTAGGTATACATATATGTACAACATATACATATACACAACTACATATATATATATATATATATATATATATATATATATATATGTATATACACAGACACACACAAATATAAAACAAGCACTAAACAGAGTATTCCCATCCACCCAGTTTCCCCTTTTTAACTTTCTTTTTTTTCCAAAACTTTTCAACAGTCCTGTAGAGGCTCCCTTTCTTTTGAGTGATTGATGCTTTAATTAGGTCGACCATGCTCCCTTCCTTCAGTCTACATTAATATAGTAAAAAATGCTTTCAAACTATAATTGAAAGTTCAATTGAAAGATCAAATTCTTTTTAATCATCATTACTCATTTGATATGATTCATTCACAAAGTATAAAGCTAGCTTCAGGCTAATGGCACGAATATGAGGGAGAATCCCTTGTATTATAATTCACAAGTATGTGAGTAGAAACCACAAGGCTTTCTTGGACTAGGGCCCAATGTTTATTATAAAAGAAAAACCTCAAAGTGCAAAGTCAATTATAGCCATGACTTGATAATCTGACACACTTGTTAACCCTATTAGGCTATGGCCCAGATGAACTCTAACCTAGTTGGTATAATCACAAAAAATATTCAAATGAAAGGGTCTTTTCAACATCAAATCAAAGTTAACTGCTGTTAAAAATAATAAATACTTGAAAAAATAAAGAGGCAAAAAAAAGAGTTTTTTAGACTAAGAATGTTCCATTTTTCTGTAGAGAAAAAAAATGTGGAAGGATACATGCTAGATACAAAAACAGTATTCTTCTGCACAACCCCATCCCCCACAATTATACAAGTGAAAGTTCAAAGACAGGGAAAGGATAAAATGAGGTGGGAATGATAGAGATTAAGGAAAGGGGAAAAGAATCCAGGAGCTCAGTGAAGATGAACTCTAGGAATAAGAACAAGCTCCCAAACTGCCAGCAGTCACCTGATTGTCAAAGTGAAAATAAGCTAGACTGATGAATCAATTAGATTTGAAGAGTGCATATACATTTTTTGGAAACCTCACAATTATGTTTTATAAAACTTTTAAAACAGTTAGTATCATACATTTGGCAACATGTATGATGGCCCTATTAATCAAGTGTAAATTCCTTTAAATAATAAGTATGTTTTTGAAAGCTGTGCACAGACTGAATTTTTAAAAAATGAGTATTATGTAAAATACTCTGGAAGGCTAGAGGAGAGAAGAAAAGGGTTGGAATATTATCTTTTAAAAACCTTTAGTACAACTAAGGATGTTTCTACAATTTTTGTTAAGTTTAGATTTTCTTAAAGTGAGATACAATTTTAGGCTACCAGTGAAATATTGCTTATGCTTGAAGTATATTTTATTTAAGCCACAAAGAATAAATGAATGCACAGGATAATGACAATGTAGTTTAAAGCAATTATCTTCCTTCTCTACTATGTATGCCTGACAGACACATACACAATATGTATTTAAATCTTGCCCTTACCCAATGTGGTGAGGTACTCTGAAAGTAATAATAATAATATTTTTATGGATACATATTTACAGATCCTGTGTCAGAAATGATATGCACATTGAAAATTAAATTTACTGAACCAGCAATAACTGCAGTTTATTTGGCAAGAAGACTCACCATCTACTGACAGAGCTGTCAAGCTTGGCAGGCTGCTGGCAACTGTCCAAGCTTCCACACACATCTATCCCTGTCTGGTGTGTAAGCTAATAGCATTCTGGACCTACATCCTGCCCACTCCTCGGCCAGATCCTTTTTTTCCCCTCCCTCCAGCAACATCTTTTAACAAGAAACTGTAACTAAATCTGCCCACGTGTAGCTGAATGACAGCCTTCTGTGATCCTGCTGTGTTTTAAAACTTTCATGGCTATTACTTGACAGTGTCAGGAATGAAATCTAATATCCAATCAATGAAATTAAAGGTGCCCCAAAACATTGGCTGAGTTATTAGCATTAGAGAATTTTAAGTGTTAAATCCTCTGTCACATTTAGGCATGTATAGTCATACAAAACATAATTATGTTTGTTTTTTTAAATGGGAAAAAGTGGTCTCTATTAAATCTACATTTCATCACCATTAGTAGAGTAAATTGCGGTGAAGAAAAACAACCAGGCACACATTCTCAATTACAGTGACCTTTAAAAAAAAGATCCTTTTAAATACTAGCTTCCCTTCAAACACTTTGCCACTTGGCAGCAAACTGTGTACTCTAGCAGGTGAACAGAAGAAAAAGAGTATAGCAAGGGTTGCTAACCAATGAAATGTGTTGTGTACAGTGCTAAGAGGTTAGAAAGCGAAGCTCAATAAATGTTAGGGGATAATTCAGGGCCTTTGGGGGAGGGGGGGTCTAAGTAAGGAAGAAGGATATAGCAATATATAATTGATAACATGAACAAATTCATGCCTTGCCAATATCTCAAACTCTCCAAGAGGAAAAGAGAACTCGGCATCTTCCCTTCAAAACCCATTCAGTTTTCCCAGTTGCCAATGGCATCATCCAACCCAGTCATCTAGACTCAAAACCTTGGAGATAAATCAATTAAATGCAACAAATATTTAACAAGTCCTCATTACATACTAAGCACTTGAACAGAGATAAAAATGAATTGATTGCTGCTCCAGGGACTTAGATTCTATCAGAGGGAAGCAATGTGTAATAAGACAAGTACAAAATATAGACAAAATAAAAGACAAAGTGACTTCATGGTGATGTGAGGAGAGAATGAAGAATTGGAGAAATTAGGATGGATATCTTTTCAAAAGGTGGCAACCAAATTGACTTGAAGAGTTAAAAGGATTCCAAGAGGGAGAGGTATTAGAAAGCGGGGCATTCCAGGGTGGTACAGGGTGGGAGATGGAAATGGGGAAGAACAAGTCCTGCAGGTCAGTTTTGGTGGAATGTACAGCATGTTAAGAGTGAACAATGTGAAATGTTTAGACAAATAGATTGAAGACAGATTAAGAAGGGCTTTAAACACCCAAAAGCAATGTTTATATTTTTTATTCTATAGGCAATGAAAGACTGATCTCTTTATAGAGACAAAAGCAAAGAAGGAAAAAAATAAAAGATAAAGAATGGAATGGAAATAGGGAAAGAGGAACTTGTATTCAACCAGGAAGAGATCTGTTCTGGAACCTCTTCTCTCTTCTCTCTTTTCTCTATCTCTTGCTCCAGGACCCATTGAAGGTGTACTTAAGCAATCATCTTCTTCATTTGGTTTTTTCCCTATTAACTCTACCTGAATG
This sequence comes from Macrotis lagotis, assembly GCF_037893015.1. NCBI lineage: Eukaryota > Metazoa > Chordata > Mammalia > Peramelemorphia > Peramelidae > Macrotis > Macrotis lagotis. Next base: position 286,116,805 of record NC_133666.1, read on the forward strand.
CTCCGGTTTCTTTCCCCTTTCTTTCTCTACACTGGATCCATGAGCTCCAGCTCCTTACAACCATACCTCCTTCCCCAGCTTGTAACAATCTCTTTAACTTAATTTAACTCCTTGGAAACTCACCTTCTTTCCCAGTTTCTAATTCTCCTTTTGCTTAACTGTATTGCCTTCTTAGAATCTCACCCTTTATAATCTATCTTCTTGGTTATTCCCCCAGTCATTTTTTACCTCATTAAAGTACCTAAACTTGATTCCCATAGAGATTGGTGGTTTCCTGCCTTCACTTTAGTCTTTCTTTCCCTCAACTTCTGCTAATGCGCCTGCCCCTAAGAAACACACACTACCTAGCTGCTTCTCCAAAGGACCTAACTTGTAAACTTTGTAGCAACTTGTAAACTAGAGTCTGAGCCTTTCTTACCTCAGAGTTCCATGATTTCATAATTAAACAAAATATAGCGATTCCTCTTTCCGGCAACATTATTATTATTACAATATGTAGGAGAAATGCTATAATCTATTTAAAAAGTAGTGGATTAGGGTTAAAACCCTGTTTTGACCTTGTCACTAAGTGGCTGTATGACTAAGGACAAGTCACTTTAAAAATCTGTGTCTTAGTTTTCTCATCAGAAGATCACAGTATTTGCTCTACCTACTTCACCCCAAGCTATAAATGAGATAATTAAAAAAAATATTAAAGAATTAATTAAGAATTAACATTAAAGAATTAAAAAACTTATTAAGTAGTCTATACTGAGATGTCTCTAATTAATAAATTGATGCATATTACATTTGTATTATGGAAAAAATCTTTTCTTGAACTGCAACAAAATGTTTTTCAAAATGTGTTTGTGAAATGCTGTTTTGTGTAGTTCAGTTATTTCGATTATGTCTAGCTCTTTGTGACCCCATTTGGGATTTTCTTAGCAAGGGTACCAGAATGGTTTACTAATTCCTTCTCCAGCTCATTTGACAGATGGGAAAATTGAGGAAAATAGGGTTAAGTGACTTGCCCAGGGTCACATGGCTAGCAAGTGTCTGAGGTCAGATTTGAACTCAAGAAAATGAGTATGGACATGTGAACAAACCATCTTAATTTCTGTGAAAAAAAAAATCTCTCCTTTTGGTTTGTCTCTTGATTTCTTGGTGGGGGGTGGGGTGAGTGGGGATAATTGCTTTTCCAAAGGGAGGTTCTGTATTTTTGCCTTTCTTTGTAGCTGGAGTGTTTAGTGAAGTATCTGGCAAATAGTAAAGCAGTGATAGTGATGATAATCATATACTACAGCACAAATTACTCCCCTAAGCTTCAGGACCACGCAATCAGTCAATAAACATTTCTCAAGTGTCTATTATATGGCAGGCATTGTCCTAAGTTCTGGGAATATAAAGCAAACTATAATAGTCTCAGTTCTCAAGGAATTCATATGCAAACAACCATGTACATACAATATAAATTGGAAGTAATCAATAGGGAAGGCCCTGGAGTTAAGGTCTGGAAAAGGCTTTGTAGAAGTTTCCACCTAAAGTAAGCCAGGACAGGGTGTGGGGATGGGCATGGGAGTAGAGGAAGTGAGAGAGAGAAGCAGAGACAGAGAGAGAGAGAAAATGAATGAGAGAATGAATGAATGAGAGAGAGCATTCCAGGCAAGGGGGACAGCCCCAGGAAATGGAATGTTTGAGGAACAACAAGGAGGTCAATATCACTGGATTAAAGACCAAGTAGTAAGATTTAAGAAAACTGGAAAGGTGGATAGAGATGTGTGGTTATGAAAGGCTTTAAAAGGTTTTTATGTATGATTCTGGAAGTGATCACATAGTACTCATAAAGTCTCTTCAGTGCATCTTCTACACTGTTGTTAAAGCATTCTTCCTAATGTGTAGGTCTGACCGTGTCATCTCCCCCTACTCAATAAATTCCAGAGATACCTTTTACTTCCAGAATCCACCTTTCATACATAAAAAGCACTTTCAGTATCTCCTGAATCAAACATAAGGTCAAGCTACTGAGTGTCAGGAATGAGTACCTTTTCTGTTTTCCACAAGGGAACAATGATGCCCCAAAACTTACTTGTTTATGGTAAACTCTTTGTAACTTGTTTTTAAAAACAAAAACTACACCAAACCAGTTCTTACTTGGAATATGCTGGTGCAACCCAGTATGGGTTGTCCTCAGCTTCCTTTGCATGCCGCAAAATGGCTTCACGGGGATTGCTGTCGTCAGTCTTATCCAGAGCAATATTTTTCACTATGTATGATGACAACGTTCCTCCATGGGTTCCAACTCTACCACCACGACCTGTTTCAGAGCAAAGAATAAAATTGAGAACTGAATCAGAGATATGCACACACAGGCAATCCCAGTACATTCTGTACTTTTAGCAGTTTATTTATCTAGCACCATTTGACAAGACTGAAAAGTGCTTAGAGTGGGTTCCACAAGTGGCTTGTTGACTGAATTATGATATGCTGAGAAAGGGTGAGTCAGCTTGTGAACTTCACGGTGACCTGATTTCCATATTTCTGTGGAATGTACTTTCTACGACATGGAGTTATCTTTAAATATTAGATGTTTCAACATTACATGTATTGATACAAAATCATACAGCTTTTATTTTCTATGTTAGGATCATATATGTTATTTTAGTTTGTCCCTATTGGTTTTAATTTATGGTGATCATGAAGCTCTTCATGATGTAATACAAACATAAAGATAATTTCCCACAATTCTCCTTAATTATCTCTACTCATAAGTTAAAAATTATCATAATATTGCCATTTGAACTTAAATTAGTCTATCAAAATATAACCAAGGTTAGGATACTTTTACTTATCATTTGATAAATACATCCTGACTGAGGTCAATATTGCTATGGAAAACATTGGTTTCTAAGTATATGTCCTAGCACATTCCAGACAGCTGATAAAATTGAAATTTAATCTAAATCAAAATCAAATTAGACAAAAGGGAAAAAACCCAACCCAAAGTAAAACTCACTGCTATATTTCTAAGTGCTTAATACATATAAGGTAATGACGTGAAAAATCAAAGCAACTAGGAGGTAGAAGGGTATCTCAGGAACTTTCTGAAATAGTTTATAAAAAACAAAAATTCTTTCTATAATACATGTGACAACTGGACACTTTATTTGAAGACTTCTGGAAGGGGAAGGAAGATGACATGAAATTCTTCCCAAGACAGACCATTCTACTTTAAGACTGCTCTAATAAACAGGCCTCTCTGAAATTTCCACTCATTTTTCCTAGTTCTGCCCTCTGAAGTCAGGAAGATTCAAATACTTGAATACCTCTAACATGCTTCTCCTTAAGTCTTTTCTTTTTAAGCTAATATCCCTAGTTTCTTCAACCAATATTTTAATGGCATGATGTTGAGGTCTTTCATCATCCTATCCTGCTCTGGACAATCTTGAGTTTATCAATGTCCTTCCTAAAATTTGTGTCCTAGAAATGAATTCATTATTGCACATTTGTTTTGATCAAGGAAGAATAAGTCTTAATTACTGTTCTTTAATCATGGATACCATTTACTTCTTAATATAGTCTAAGATTGGATTAACCTTTTTTTCTTTTTAGAAGGGAGAGAGAAGAAAAGGGGAATGGGAGACATTCAAAGAGGTATACAACAGTTTCTGCCCTCAACTAGCTTACAATCTAATTAGGGAAGTCAAGACATATAGAAAGATAAATTAAATGATAAAAAAGCATTGGAATAATAATTCATGACAGTTACAGAGAAGATGTCTTAAGTCAATATATGTTAATTGACCAAACTGACTTAAAAAGATAACTACAAGTAAATAAAAAGAACATATGTTGAGAAATTAATCTCCTAATTCTAGCACTCAAAGTCTTCCACAATTTGGCTCTAGGCTTATCTGATATACTCCTAATGATATATTCTTTCCCTCATCAAACTGTACTACTCTCTGCCCCCTCTTCTGTCTCCAAGTCTTTGTTACAGCATTCGTTATGCTTGAAAGGACTCCTTCTGGGCTCCTTTCTTCTCATGCCTCTCCATTTGTTGAAAGTTGCTGCCTTCCTATAAGGTTTTGATGTCAGATTCCACTTTTTCTGTAAGTCTTCTCTGAATGCCAGCAGGTGAAAGTGATCCCTCACCTTTAATTTGTCTTGTAATCCTTTGTACATGTTTTATCTACTCCTTTTATACTATGCACTCCTGGAATATGAATACTGAACTGCTTTTCATTTTGTATCCCAAAACCTATTATATAATCCTGTACATAAGAGTGGTATAATAACTATTTCTTTAATTGAACCAGATAATAAAGGCTTTACATAAAAGGCAGAACGGGTCTTGAAAATTGGATTAGACTTTCAAATAGTGGAGTTCAGTAACATTTACCTGAGTATAAAAAGTGAACAGAATACTTTCAAAAGAACCATAGAGGTAGGAGAAGATAATTTCTGTGGGTGGGTGAAATAAATAAATCAATTTAATCCAAGCAAAAGATTCAGCAGGATCAAGAAGAGATTAAGTGCAAAACAGGTAGGGTTCAAATTACAGAGAACCTTGTAATAGTTTCCATTTATAAAATTTTGTAGTTACAAAAATGGGTAACTAGGTGGCACAGTGGACAGAGCACCGGCCCTGCAGTCAGGAGTACCTGGGTTCAAATCTGGCCTTAGACACTTAATAATTACCTAGCTGTGTGGCCTTGGGCAAGCCACTTAACCCCATTGCCTTGCAAAAAAAAATCTAAAAAAATCTAAAAAAATTAAAAACAAAAGAAAAACAAAACAGCAATTATAGTGAAGGGGAAGGTGAGGGGAGTGGTGGACTTGTATCTCATAAGAACTGACTCTAAGAGGGAACAATACAATACATACATATCAGTTGGATGTAGAATTCTCTTACCCCACAGAAAAGTGAGAAGGGCTAAGGAGTAGAGAAGTAGGAAAGGGGAATGATCAAAGGGAAGGCAGACCAGGAGATATTGATGATCACAAGTTAAACACTTGTAAAAAGCTGAGAGAAGGATAAACAGGGGAAAATATGATGGAGGGAAATGTAAATACAGTTATCACAACTGTAAATGTGAATGAGATGAATTCACACATAAAACAGAAGCAAACACCAGAACAAATTAAAAACCAGAATCCTACAATGTGCTATTTATAAGAAACACATATGAAGCACAGAGACACATACAGAATAACGGTTAGAGATTGGAACAGAATCCATTATGCTTTGGCTAAAGTAAAAAAAAAGGGGGGGAGACAGTCATAATCTCAGATGAAATAAATGCAAAAATATATCTAAATAAAAGGAAGGAAATTATATTTTGCTAAAAGGTACCACAAGGGCAGCTAGGTGGTACAGTGGATAGAGCACTGGCCCTGGAGTCAAGAGCACTAGCCCTGGAGTCAAGAGGCCCTGAGTTCAAATCTGACCTCAGACATTTAGCTGTGAGAACTTGGGCAAGTCATCTAACCCCTTTGCCTTTTAAAAAAACAAACAAAAAATGCAAAAATAAAATAAAAGTGAAGTAATATCAATACCAAACATTTATATACTAATGGCAAAACATCTAAATTTTCAAAGGAGAAATTAAATAAGTTACAGGAAGAAACAGAGAGCAAAACTATACTAGTAGGGAACCATAACTTTCCCCCTCTCAGAACTAGATAAATCTAACTGAAAAAAGAAACAAGATAAAAGTTAAGAAGATGAACAGAATTTTAGAAAAGTTGGATATGATAGATTTCTTAAAAAAATGAATGGGGATGGAAAGGAATATACCTTTTTCTCACCATTACATTCTCAGGCACCTATACAAAAACTGACCATGTATTTGGGCATAAAAAAAAAACACCACACAACCAGATGCAAATAAGCAAAAATGCTAAATGTATCCTTTTTAGATCATAAGGCAATAAAAATTACATTCAGTAAAAGGGTAGTGGAAAGATAGATTAAAATTAATTGGAAATTCAATAATTTAATCCTAAAGAGTAAGTCAAATAGTTTCATCACAGAATGACAACCAATGAGACAATATTCCAAAATTTATGGGATGAAACAAATATAGTACCTAGTGTAAAATGGATATTTCTAAATATTTACATCAATAAAACAGAGAAAGAGCAGATTCAATGAGCTATGCACCTATGTATGGATATACAACTAAAAAAATTTGAAAAAAAAATTAAAAATCCCCAAATTAAACACCAAATCGGAAATTCTGAAAATCAAAGGGGAAGAGATTTTAAAAATTGAAAGAAAACCTTAGAACTAATAAAGAAAACTAGACAATAAAACAGATAAATATATTTTAGATAAATAAGTAAATCTGATTTTAAAAGGAAAGAAGAAAACCAAAATTGCCAGTATCAAAAATGAAAGAGGTGAATTCACCACGAAAGAAGAAGAAATTAAAACACTAAGAGCTATTTTGTCCAATTATATGCCAATAATTCTTACAGGCTAAGCAAAATGAAAAAAATATTTACAAAAATATGAAGTGTAACAGAGGAGGGAATAGGATTTTTTTCTTACTAATATTTTTATTTATTTGTTTTTCTAACAACATGCAATGATAGTATTCACCAATCTTTTTTTAACAAGGTTTTGAGTTTTATAATTTGGATTCATATTAATCATGTTGTGAAAAAAGAAACAAATTCAAATGAAAGAAAAAAGCAGAGGAAAAAATGACATACATATAACAACTTTTAAAAATTTAAGATATTAAGTTTTGGTCTGCATTTAAATAAACTCTCTGGTTCCCTCTCTGGTTGTGGATTGCATTTTCCATCACAAGTCTTTTAGAATTATCTTTGATTATTATACTGATGAAATGAACAAGTCCATCATGGCTGATCATTATCCAATGTTTTTTTAGTTCTGCTCAAGGCAATAGAATATTTAGCCTATCTTAGAAAAAGAAATTGAAGAAATCATGAGTGAATTCCCTAAGGAAAAAAACCCCAGGGACTCAAATGGATTCAAAAGTTAATTCTACCAAACAATTAATTCCAATACTATATGAACTCTTTGAAAAAAATAGCTGAAGGAGTTTCCACCAAATTCTTTTTATGACACCAATATGGTGATAATACTTAAACAAGGAGGAGAAAGAAAACTACAGACCAACATTGATACAAAAATTTTAAATAAAATGCTAGTTAGGAGCAATATAAACAGCAATATAAAACAAGAATCATACACTATGGCCAGGTGAAATTTATACCAGGGTTGTAGGGCTGGTTCAATTTTAGGAAAACTATTGCCATAATTGTTCATATCAATAACAATAAAAAATTATATCATTATCTCATGAGATGAGAAAAAGCCTTTGAGAAAATACAAGCCATTCCTTTTAAAAACATTAGATAAGCATTAGAATAAAATGAGGTTCCATAAAACTATAAATACTATCTATCTAAAGCCATTAGCAACCATTATCTGTAATAGAGATGTTAGAAATCTTCCCAATAAAGATTAGGGTGAAACAAAGATATCAGTTATGACCACTATTATTCAATATGGTTCTAGAAATCTTAGCTATATATTCTACCTAAGCCAACATTTATTCAATGTCATTCCAATTATATTATCAAAAATTTATTTTACTGAATTAGAAAAGATAACCAAATTCATTTGGAAGAACAAAAGTTCAAGAACATAAAAGAAATTAACAAAAAGAAATAGTTTTAGAAACTACTGCTTGATAAACCCAAAGACTCAGCTTCTGGAATAAAAACTCCCTCTTTGATAAAAACTGCTGGAAAAACTAGAAGATAGTGTGGCAGAAATCAGATACAGACCAATATCTCACACTCTATACCAAGATAAGGTCGAAATGGGTTTGGATTTGGAAATAAAAGTTGATAAAGGATTTAGAACTAAAAATCCAAAGCAGGATTTATTTCTAAAATATATGGAGAACTTATAAGAATATAAGTCATTCCCCAGTTGATAAATGGTCAAAAGGATATGAAATGGCAGTTCTCACAAAAAGAAATTAAAGCTATCTATAGTCATGGGGCAACTAGATGCTGTAGTGGCTTGAGTACCAACCCTGAAGTCAGAAGGATCTGAGTTCAAATTTGATCTCTAGCTATGTGACCTTGGGTAAGTCACTTAATGCTAATTGCCTTGTAGCTAAGGTTCTGATTCATATCTGGCCACTGGACCCTGATGGTTCTGGAAGAAAAAGTGAGACTGGTGACTTAGTACAGCACCTCCTCACTCAAATCCAATTCACATACTTGTCATGGCATCATCTTCTGATGTCATGCTCTTCTTTGAAAATGAAAGACAAGGGGTGGCTAGGTGGTGCAGTGGATAGAGCACCGGCCCTGGAGTCAGGAGTACCTGAGCTCACTTAATAATTACCTAGCTGTGTGGCCTTGGGCAGGCCACTTAACAACATCTGCCTTGCAAAAACCTAAAAAAGAAACCAACACACACACACACACACACACACACACAGAACTGTTCATGAAAATACTGTTCACGCTAATAGCAATATTATATAATGATCACTATGACTAATTTGCTCATTACAGCAGTATAATACTTAAAGATAATTCTAAAGGACTTGCAATGGAAAATACCATCCATATCCAGAGAGGGAATTATGGAGTATGAATGCAAACCCAAGCTTACTATTTTCAATTTTTAAAAGTTGTTTTATGTATTATGGTTTTTTCCCCTCTAAATTTTTCCCTTTTTTATTTCATTCTTCTTTCACAACATGATTAATACGAATATATGTTTAACCTAGTTATACATATATAACATATTACTTTCTGAGATGGGGAGAAGGAAGGAGAAGAGGGAGAAAAATGTGAAATTCAAAATCTTACCCAAAATGATTGTTGACAACTATCTTTGCATGTTGTTGGAAAAAATAAATAAAATATTAATTTTTTAAAAATAAGATCAAAGAAATTAAGATTTAAAAAATTACAAGAAAGAAGGTTTAGTAGTACCAGACTTATCCTATAAGGCAGCAATTATCAATACTATCTTGTACTGGTTAAGAAATAGAGAGAAGGGGGTGGCTAGGTAGCGTAGTGTAAAAAGCACTGACTGGCCTTGAAGTACCTGAGTTTAAATCCGGTCTCAGACACTTAATAATTACCTAGCTGTGTGGCCTTAGACAAGCCACTTAACAACATCTGCCTTGCAAAAACCTAAAAAAAAAAAAAAAAAAAAAAAAAAAAATAGAGAGGAGTACCAGAGGAACATAGTAGACATATAGTAGTCAATGTATTTGAGAAATATAAAGATTTAAGCTTATGAGAGAAGAATTCATTATTTTGTAAAAACTGTTGGGAAAAGTGCAAATCAGCCTGGCAGGAACTGAATAAAGACCAATATCTTACACTACTTACCAAGTTAATGGATACATGACTTAGATATAAAGGGAGAGATATCATAAGGAAGTTAGAACATAGACTATATTACTTATCAGATCTAGGGATAGCTGAAGAATTTATGAATAAATAAGAGATAGAAAGCTCTGTGAAACTTAAATTCATAATTTTGATGACAAATTTAAAAAGTTTTGTAAATAAACCCAAAATAACCAAGATTAGAAGGCAAGCACAAAATTGAATAAAAAATCTTTATACACATTTCTGGCCGGAGCCAAGATGGCGACAAGAGGATGTCTCTTAGGTGCTCTCTCTTAAAACTTATAAACTAAGGACTCTAACTAAATTTTCAAGAGACAGAACCCACAGAGGGACCCAGTGAAACAGTACTCCAACTCAAGGTAACCTAGAAAAGAGCAGAAAGGCTCTGCTCCCCAGGATTGGAGGGGCGACCTGTCAAAGCGAAGGAACTTCAGCCTCCTGGAGGCAGCCCCAGGGCACTGGGAGCCATGGCTCACAGCAGCCAGGGAGTTTCCTAACTTACACCCCGGGGAGCACCGGGCACAACTTGGGGGATCAGCAGGGGGGACCTCTGCCTGAGCAAGCACTGAAGTCCAGCCCTCAGGGCACACAGCAAGAGCAGTGTGGCCCAAGCAGCACAGATCCAGAAACAGGAAGCAGAAGCTGGTAAGCAGGAGCCCCCAGGACATGAATGCAGAGCCTAGGGAGGGAGTGGAGAGAGACTGCTGAGCTCTGTCCTTTGATCCTGGAACAGGACTCTGGGGTTCTGACCACATTCAGATCCTGATCGCAGTCTAGGCTCCCCATAGAACAGCAGGGCCCCCCCCCCACCTCAGCCCCATGGCAGAGGGGGGCACTTATGGTCAATCACAGACCAGGAGGGAGGACAGAGCCTCACACACTGAGACCCTTGTGGGGGTGCCCCAAAAGCTCAGGAAGCACCCCCAAAACCACGCTCAGACTGGGAAAATGAGTAAGCAGAGAAAAAAGAGGAACACCATTGAGAAATACTTTGCCTGTGATCCCAAGAAGGATCAAAACACTCAATCTGAAGATGAAGGAGTATAAGCTCCTGCATCTAAAGACTCCAAGAAAAACAGAAATTGGGCTCAAGCTATGACAGAGCTCAAAAAAGACTTTGAAAATCAAGTGAGGGAGATAGAAGAAAAATTGGGAAAACAAATGAGAGAGATGCAGGAAAAACATAAAAATGAAGTCAGCAGCTTAGTCAAGGAGATTCAAAAAAATGCTGACGAAAATAACATGTTAAAAACCAGCTTAGGTCAAATAGATAAAACAGTTCAAAAAGTTATTGAGGAGAAGAATGCTTTAAAAAGCAGAATAGGCCAGATGGAAAAGGAGATAAGAAAGCTCTCTGAGGAAAACAAATCCTTCAGACAAAGAACAAAACTCAGGGAGATTGCTGATTTTATGAGAAATAAGGACTCAATACTTCAAAACCAAAAGAATGAAAAATTAGAAGAAAATGTGAAACATCTCATTGGAAAAACAATTGATATGGAAAACAGATTTAGGAAAGATAATTTAAAAATTATTGGAATACCTGAAAGTCAGGACCAGGAAAAGAGCCTTGGCATCATTTTCAAAGATTACTGGAAAATTGCCCTGATATCCTAGAAGCAGAGGGAAAAATAGAAATGGAGAGAATCCACTGATCTCCCCTAGAAAGAGATAAAAAAAAACACCCAGGAATATTATAGCCAAGTTCCAGAACTCCCAAGTCAAAGAGAAAATATTACAAGCAGCCAGAAGGACATAATTCAAATATCGTGGAGCTGCAATCAGGCTCTCACAGGTCTTAGCAGCAGCTACATTAAAAGCTCATAGGGCTTGGAATATAATATTCTGGAAGGCAAAAGAGCTTAGAATGCAACTGAGAATCGCGAGGCTAGGTGGCACAGTGGGGCGGCTAGGAGAGGAAACAGCATATATACTCAATGGGGTATAGACATCTGGAGTAAGAAGGAGAGAGGGAGGGACAGGGGTAGGGGGTGGGGATGTGAATGATGGAGGAAAGGATGGACCATGGCGGGAGAGTGGTCAGATATAACAAATTTTCTTTTTTACTTCTTGCAAGGGGTTGGGATTGGATGGCCTGTCCGGGACCATAGGGCCGGGTGGATGCTGGGCCTAAGGGGTGGTATGGGGGCTCAGGGCCTCTTGGCCCCAGGGCCGGGGATCTGTCTGCTGCGCCACTCAGCTACCTTACAGCAGAGTCAAAGTAAAAGGAGAGAGAGAAAATAATAGTACATGGTAGTAGAGAAGTATGAATGGAGGTAGCTGTGATCAGCAATGGCAACAGTGGAAAAATATGGAAGTAACTTTTGTGATGGACTTATCATAAAGAATGTGATCCACCCGTGACAGAGTTGGTGGTGTTGCAACACAGACTGAAGCATATTTTTTATTATTGGGGGGGGGGGGGGTGCAGGGTAAATGGGGCTGAGTGGCCTGCCTGGGGCCACACAGCTGGGTGATTGTTGGGTATCTGAGGCCGGATTTGGACCTGGGTGATCCTGGCTCAAGGGCCAATGTTCTGTCTGCCACCCAGCCACCCCTACTATTATTACTATTTTATTTTATTTTTCTTCTTTTTCCCCCTTTTTTTTTGGTTTTTGCAGGGCAATAGGGTTAGAGTAGCTTGCATGGGGTCACACAGCTGGGTGATTGTTGGGTGTATGGGGCCAGATTTGGGCTCGGGTACTCCTGGCTCCAGGGCTGGTGTGCCATCCACTGCACCACATACCTACAATTATTACTATTTTTTTAATTTTAATTTTTTTCTCTCCCCTTTATTTTATCACTCAAGCGAGTCTATATTGGGGGGGAGGGGATATTTTTGTTTACTCTTAAATAAAAATATTTTATTAATGTATAAAAACATTATTTGTACAAAATGAGAATAAATAAATTTAATTAAAAAATCTTTATAAAGTTTCTCAGTTAAAGGTCTCGCATCTCAAAATAGAGAGAACTTTGTCAAATTGATAAAAATATGAGTCATTCCCCAATTGACAAATGGTCAAAGGATATGAACAGAGCAGTTTTTGGATGAAGAAATCAAAACAGCATGTATGAAAAAAAATGCTCTACATCATTAATAACTAGAGAAATAAAAATTAAAACAATTCTGGGATATCATGTCTCAACCACTAGAAAGGCTAAAAATGACAAAAGTTTTAGGGCATGTGGAAAAGCTGGGGCACTAATACACTGTTGGTAGAACTTTGAACTGAATCCACCATTTTCTTTTTGCAAGGCAATGGGGACTTGCCCAAGGCCATACAGCTAGGTAATTATTAAGCGCCTGAGCCCAGATTTGAACTCAGGTATTCCTGACTCTAGGACCTGTGCTCTATCCACTGTGCCACCTAGCCACCCCATGAATCCACCATTTTTTTTTTTAGGTTTTTGCAAGGCAAACAGGGTTAAGTGGCTTGCCCAAGGCCACACAGCTAGGTAATTATTAAGTGTCTGAGCCCGGATTTGAACCTAGGTACTCCTGACTCCAAGGCTGATGTTTTATCCATTACACTACCTAGCTGCCCCATGAATCCACCATTTTCAAGAAAAATTTGGAATTATGCCAAAGAGTTAAATTGTCCTGCATTACAACTATTAGGGTTAGGTCTGTTTCCCAAAGTGATCAGGAAAAAGGAAAAGAACCTATATGTTCTAAAATATGTATAGTAGCTCTCTTTGTGTCAACAAAGAACTAGAAATTGGGGGGATGTCCATCAATTGGGTAATGCCTAAACAAATCATGGTATATGATTGTGATGAAATACTACAGTGCTGTAAGAAACGATGAGCTAGTTGATTTTAGAAAAATAAGTTACGACTTGCATGAAATAATGAAGAGTGAAAAGAGAAGAACCAAAAGAACACTGTATACAGTAACAATACTGTCTGAAGAACTGTGAACAATCAAGTTATTCTGATATTATAAATACTCAAAGCAACTACAAATTATTTATGGAGGAAGATGCTATCTACCTCTAGAGAAATAACTGATAAATAGAAGTATGCAAAGCATCATTTTACATATATTTATATATCTGGTCAAATAGTGACCTTCTCTAGTGCAGAATTGGGAGAAAAGAAGACAGTTCAGAACTTAAAATACAACAAAAAAATAAATAAAATATAAGAAAAAGAAATGCCAGCTAAAGCAATAAGAAAAAGATATTGAAGGAATTAAAATAAGCAATAAAGGAAACAAAACTATCACTTTTTACAGATGATATGATGTTATACTTAGATAATTCTATAGAAGCAACTAAAAGACTTGCAATAATTAACAGCTTTAACAAAGTTTCAGGATATAAAATAAGCCCACATAAATCATCAGTATTTTCATGTATTATCAACCAAGTCCATGATCAAAATATAGAAAGAAAAGTTCCATTTAACTGTAGATAATATAAAATAATTGGGAGTCTATCTGCCAAGACAAATTGAGAAATTATTTGAACACAATTATAAAATACTTTTCATACAAATTAAGTTAGATCCAAAAAAAATGGAGAAATAATAATTGCTCCTGGATAGGTCAAGTCAATATAATCAAAATCACAGTTCTATCTAAATAAAAATACATATTCAGTCTCATATCAAAGCACCAAAAAATTATTTTACAGAGCTAGAAATAAGAATAACAGTATTCATTTGAAAGAAAAAAGTTCAAAAATATCCATGGAATCAATGAAATAAAATGCAGGTATCAAACCGTATCATAAAGTAGTTATAATCAAAACAATCTGGTATTGGCTAAGAAATAGAGTGGTGGATCAGTGGAACAGATTAGGTACACAATATATTTCAATAGATGATCACAAGTAAATTGGGTTTTTCCCCTAAGGTTTTAAACCCTAAGGTTTTTTGCAAGGCAGCTGGGGTTAAGTGGCTTGCCCACACAGCTAGGTAATTATCAAGTGTCTGAGACCGGATCTGAACCTAGGTACTCCTGACTCCAGGGCCGGTGCTTTATCCACTGTGCCACCTAGCTGCCCGAGTAAACTGGTTTTTGATAAACCAAAAGATTCAAGATTTTGACAAAAAACAAAAAAAAACACACAAAACTAAGAAACTTGGAAAGAAGTTTGGCAGAAAAATGAGATACAAACCAACATCTCCTATCATGTATCAAAATAAGGTCAAAATGGATTAGACATAAAGGGTGATATCATAAGCAAATTAGGAGAATGTGGAACAGTTTCCATTTCAGATCTATGGATAAGAAGAGAATTTAGGACCAAACAAGAGATAGAGAGTATTATGAAATATAAAATGAGCCATTTTGATTACATTAAATTTAAAAAGTTTTACACAAAAAATTTCAATGCAACCAAAATTAGGAAAAGAAAAAACATAAAACTGGAGGAAAAATTTTCACAACTGATGCTTTTGATAAATGCCTTATTTCTAAAATCTGTAGAGAACTGTGTCAAATTTATAAAAAATACAAGTCATTTTCCCAATTGATAAAAGGTCAAAGGATATGAAACAGGCAGTTTTCAGACATAAAAATTAATCTATCCATAGTCTTATGAAAAAAAGTTCCAAATCATTATGGATTAGAGAAATGCAAACTAAAACTACTCAGAAGTACCACCCTCAGTTCTATCAGATTGGCTAATATGACAGAAAAGGAAAATGATAAATGTTTAAGGAGATGTGGGAAAATTGGAACACTAATGCATATCTGATGGAGTTGTCAATCGATCCAACCATTCTGGAAAGCAATCTGGCATTCTGCCCAAAGAGCTAAAAAATTATGCTTCCACTTGGATCCAGAAATACCATTATTAAATCTTTATCTCAAAGAGATCCAAAAAAGGGGAAAGAACCTATTTGTACAAGGGCATTTATAAGCAACTCTTTTTTTGTAATACCTAAGAATCAAAAGTGGAGGGATTGCCCATTAGCTGGGGAATGGCCGAACAAGTTATGGTATATGATTGTAATGGAATATTACTTTGATATAAAAATGTCTAGCTGAATGATATCAGAAAAATCTGGAAAGACTTGCATGAACCACTGTTGAATGAAATGAGCAGAACCAGGAGAACATTGTACATGGTAACAACAATATTGTATGAAGAACAATTGTGAATTATTTAGCTATTCTCAAAAATACAATGATCCTGGACAAACCACAAGGACTCAAAAAGAAAAATGCTATCAGTCTTCAGAAAATGAACTGACGGAGTCTGAATATAGACAAAAGCATACTATTTTTTTGCTTGCTTTCTTTTTTGGTTGAGTTTTCTTCCACAAAATGACTAACATGGAAATATGTTTTACATAATTGCACATGTATAAGCTCTATCAGATTGCTAACAGTTTCAAGAAGGGGAGAGATGAGATTTAGAAACTCAAAAAAATTCTTTTTACATGTGATTATTTTGTTTTATCTTTAATAAAGTTGAGTGTTTTTATTTGTTTTTAAAGTGAGAGTAGAACAAATTAACAAATAAAAAGTGAATAGGTGGTATTTATAACAAATGGAAGGGAAGTATACAAATGGTAGGAAATATTATTTTTAAAAAAGAATAAGTAAATGAAAATTTACAGTGCAGAGCACTGTGTTAAGTGATGAAGATACAAACAGAAAAGCAAGAAAGTCCCTGTTTTGCTCAAGTTCTAATACAGGGTATGCTTCATCTGCAAGACAGATGAGAAATGTAATGGTCCTTAAGATTCAGTAGCAAGATAGATGGCAATTCTTTTTTATAGTAATTTTCATTAATAAAATCATATTCCTTTCTGATATTAAATCATTTGGGAGCACCAAAGACTAGTCCCTTAGTAACTGTTTCTTTGAAGGAGGTAGGAGATGCTTCCTTCAATATGTACACCTTATACACATATACATGTTCATTTACACACACACCCATACACACACACACACACACACACACACACACACACACACAAATATAACAGTATTCTGTTAAAATGTTTTATTGTCTAAATATTATTAACCCTATTTTATAATAGAGGAAACTGACATGATTTAAGTGAGCTGCTCAAAAACACATTGTTAGTAAAATGAATTTGAACCAAGGTACTTTTATGAAAGTAGAGAGTAGTTAATAGTTTTGAACTGGAGAAACATGATGAATAAGACAATTTAATGAGATTGGCTCAGTTATATATCAGTTCATCCTGATTGACAATGTAAGAAATGAAAAGTATTAAAATAATTTAGCACAGTATTAATTTAGACCTAAGAATCTAGACTAGGGTAGTGGTAGTGGGAATAGAAATGAACGGATATTAGAGGGGTTTCAAGGATATGGTCTGGTGATTAAATTAAAGGAGAAATCAAAGATAAAGTTAAGATTCATAATTAACACAAACAGGGAAGTTTATTTAGCGATATTGATTAAAAGGAAAAAAGGGTAATTCAAGTTTTGTAACTGCTGAGTTAATGATATCCAAGTAGAAATCACTCTGGTGTTAGAAGGCTAAAATTCAGGTGAAAGAGCAGTTCTATAGCTTTGCATAATTAGAGAGGAAAGAGCAACTATGAGAACAGATGAAGTTATAAGGACTTTAATGTGAAGTAGATATAACATCCTCAGTCACACAGCATCCACTTTTCATTTCTTAAAGTGCCTACCAAGAATCTATCCTGATCTCTCCAGCTGCTAGTTTCTTTCCCAAGAAATTACTTCACATAGAGCTTGCATTTAAATTCCTATGCATAGTTTTTTTCCCTTCAATAGAAATGTCTACTTCTTAAGAGTAGGGACTATTCTGTTTTTGTCTTTGTATTTCTAGAGTAACATGCTTGCTGAATTGAATTTCCAGGAAATCCTAATAACTTTTGCAATCTTGTGAAAGCAATATGAGAGAGACAGTGAATAGGGATCCAGCCTTGAATTTAGGGAGGATGCGACTTAAGTACTTTGACACAAACAGCTTGGGTGACTGAGTAAGTTACTTAACCAATGGTCTATGTAACTATCTGAGACTATGAATGGTAAAAAAGATGCCACCCTGGATTAGATGTAGAGAGCTTCCTTGTCCCAATGAAACTACATGTTTAGTTCTTATCACTATCCCTATAAAGTCAAGAGTTAAGGAATCCTCATTTTGTAAGTAGAGAAACTCAGGTTACCTTCTTCCTTATCTAAAGTTCCACATGTTTATGACTTGGAAATTTTGGTCAAAATTATTGTAACTTACTTAACAATCATCTGAAGAAATCTTAAAGAAATAGAAAATCTAATAAGTCTGCAATATTTTCCCCTTGCTGTTTAATGAACACATAAAACCTGCAGCTCCTACTTACCTGGGCCTGCCACAGGAGGTTCAGGTTTGTGAGACTTTAGAGGATCTAGTCTATCCTTTTCCAACTGTTTTCTTGTACTTCGTTGGCGTGGCTCACGGAACATAGGCAGTGCATGAGCTGGAAGTCACAGTAAAAACATTTCATTTTAGTAATAACCCTTCCAACCAAAAACATAGCTAAAGAATGACTAACTGAAACATGAAATGGAAGGCATAATGACAGTCTCCATTTATAATAACAGACAATATTACTGTAACCAATTAGCCTATTTAGTTTTGAGATTTTTAGAGTCACTTGTTCACCTCTGTTGGATTGGAACTGCATACAGGAAACATGGTTTAAATCCATATCACAGATCTCAGCTATGAAAATACACTTCTCAAACCAATTATAAGCTAATAAAACTTGGTTAGCAGCTAAAACTCAGTGTCCATGGGACTTCCTAAGATTATACATCACAAATCAAACATGAATAATACTAACAGTTATATTATATATAACATGCCTTTCACTCCACAAATTTTCCCAAATGCTTTATATCACTAGAATCACTTCACACATCACTGAACTTTGACCAAGTGTAAGGAGTGTGACAACACTGAGCAACAGTAGAAGGCCGGAAGAGAGAAACATTTTATGCCAACAAAACTAGGAGAAAGGTTGCCCTGAATATAGTGGGGTTCCTGAACTTTTGGTTTGGGCAATTTAGTGGTGACCTGAGCTATAGGCACGTATATGACAAAGAATTTAAAAATAAAAAAAATCTAAAACTCAAAGTAATGTTTACATACGGAGGGTCAAATAACAATTTTATTTTGGGGTTGGGGTAAGTGAAGGGGAGTGTTAAATACTTCTTTGGAGCAAAACCATCAGCATAATTCCTTCTAAAACTCATATAAAGACTCTGACTTCTTTTAAGGAAAAAACTTATTTTCCCCCAGGGAATCAGGAACTTGAAGAGAGTAGGGATGTTTTTTTTTGGGGGGGGGGCTGTTTTTGTTTTTTTTTTTTAAATAGTAAATACAAGTGCCTAAAATTTTTATCATCGTTCACAGCTAAGAATCTGAATGTACTTTTTCACCACCAGGATCCAAGACCATATCACTCACCAGTGAAATTCAGCTACCTCGAGAGTTGAGGGGGAGGAGGGTGCAGAGTCCTCTGTGCACAACAGTATTTTTAGGAGGGCAAGTGAAAAATAGCTTTTCTACTTCAAACAACTTTAAGGGGTGGGGGTGGGGGGGAATTTAAGCAAGCCGCATGTAATTACATGAGCTGGAATTTGGTCATGACGCCGAGTTTGACACTTCTACTCTTGCAAAAAATGTCACGGGATACCTTTAATGACCCCAGGTTCTAAGGAAGCTGGTTTGATGTCTGACGCGCAGGACAGAGCCTCTGGGTACACACTGCCCCCAGGCATAACAGTAGGCCCTGGCTGGGCTGGTGAGCACTGCAGGTCTGGTCCAGTCTCTTTAAAGTGTTTTTAGTCAAGTAGAAGGGCATCTATTAATGAATCAGTATGGCTCTGTACAAAGCAAGTTCTGTCAAGTCCACCCCTACTCTGTCAGGATAGCATCGGATAAATCTCAGACAATTTGGCTTTACTGAGATTTGATAACTTGTTGCACAGTTTCAGTAGACACACACACACACACACACACACACACACACACACACACACACACACACGATCCTGCAAGGTTCATTACCCTTATGACCATAGGTTACATAGGTTACATTCACTAGGATTTTCCCTTCTGGGATGTAATAGTGATGTGAAGGGTCCAACAGCCCTGACTGTCTCTTATGACTCACACAGTTAAGTTAAATAAGCACTGCATGGCTGGTAGTATCTTCCATATAAATGAGATAATTTTTCAATAAAGGTCTGAACTGAAAGATTTTTCATCCACAAAATTCATGAAATCAACACCACATGAAAGTAGATGAGGGATATGACTTTTAAATCATTCCAATCACTTACGAGTTATGATGTAGTCCTGGGTTAAAGTCTCAGCTTGTCTAGTCTTCCGTTTGTTTTTAACTACACATAATTTTGCTCCCCTGAGAAGAGAAAGAAAAAAAGAAAAAGAAAAGCCAATTTTTTGATCCTAGAAACAAAGCACACATGGAAATGAACAGATATTTTTCTTAGAAGTCCACACTGTACATGCCATTTTGCCAAAGTCCAAAACCAGCCAAGTTAAAGATGATAGATAGAACTTTCAAAAATAATGGAATTTTACTTAGGAAACAGGAAATATACCACTCAGTGACTTTTGGCAAATGATGGTGTTAGAGAGACAATAGAGCAAGTGACAGAATTTAGATGCTATTTTTTTTTTGAAAACTTTGTAGTTTTTTTAAAGAAAAACACAAAGAAGCCTTGTAGAGACACTTAAATGTCAGTCTATATATATATATATATATATATATATATATATATATATAGCCTAGGACACAGAAGAAAGCTGCCTGGGTGGTCTACATTAGAAAGGGCATCTCAAACAGGACTATTTACAATTCAGTATGATGGGCAATGTTGGAAAGAGCTAAGGGGCTACTGCCCAAAACTGAGCTGAACTGACTGGCTCTGTGCAAGGAACCCCAAAATTCTGCAAGTATTCTTGCAAAGAGGGCTTGGATGTCTATTTCAACAACAGCAAGAAAAAATATAAAATTTTTTAAAGATGTATTTGGAATTTGCTGAATGAGTGTTATATCAAGGTTTATAAACTTCAAATCTCAATTACATCCCTTGCTTTAAGTCTCCTCAATCACAACAAAATGTCAACTAATTTCATGTAGCACAGTAGGTTTGCTTTCAGGATATGGAAGAGGTCCTACTCTATAGAAACAAAGAACTGGCAGCTTCTATCCATTAGCAAATCATAGACAATGAATATTCCCTAATTGGACAAGATTAAAACTAAGTCATTCTACCTTTAAAAGAATAAAGATAAACCAGCTAAAATAGGCTTACTGAGAAGCTGTTTTGCAAATGAGAAAAATTTACTGAAAAACTGTCCCAAAATGGTAAGTCAATCTTCCCCACAATTAGATATCAGCATCCTCTGCATAAAAGAAAATAGAATGACTTTTTGGAAAGGTACAAAAAAACTTCAAAGCTCAGTGCAATGACATTTGTGAGGATCTCTGTATGTGAGGAAAATGGAAATAGATTTAAGATCAAATTAAGATATTGGGCTTTTAGAGAAGTTTACCTTTGGAACACCTATGATCTGAGTCTGATGTTTGGGGAAATAAATGAATTTGTGTGTCTGTGTGTGTGTGTGTGTGTGTGTGTGTGTGTGTGTGTATAAAAACAAAATTGTGCTGTCTCCATCTGCTGGCAAAGAACAACCTTACCAACTAGTAATCTGTAGAAAGAAGAAACTGTTTCCATTTCTATTTCCTAACTTTATGCATGCATCCCTCCTAAATGCCAATGAAAACTGTGAACTAGAGATGGGGAGGCAAGGGGGAGGGAGAAGGGAGTGTAATGGAAAAGCAGATATGATTTTTCTTTCTCCTGCACTCAACATTCTAGTTGGGGAATTATAAATCTCCTGGAAACTCTCAAACACTGTGAACTCTGTATGGATCAATGAGGATACCAAAACTTTCTCTGAAATCCAGTACTATCAGCTCAACATTTTAGTGCTAGGTCTTACTCATACCAGCTGCATTTTCCCAAAGGACAGATTCCCCATAAAAGGGAAAAGAAGCAAAGTAAAAGAAAAATCCATCTCCCTCCCACCCAGACCCTCTGTTGTTGCTATTCATCTTAAAGTAAGTCATACTTCTAAAATACCTCTGGCTTTTGTTGGGATCATAATACACTTTAGCCAATCCATTTCCGGTTCCAACCATGATCTGGTTTAACTTGGGATGCCACAGGCAGCGGACCACACTCTGAAAGAGTATTGGAACATTAGATAAGTTGCTCTGTTTTTTGTTAATACATTTTAATAGTTGTATTAGAATTAGAATTTCAGCTGACCACATTTATTAAGTGGAACACGTTTCTTTTTCTTCCTCATCACTTTTACTGACAAATTTTCAGTTTACTCTCTTCTGAACTACAGTTATATTCATATTGTTCATAGCTCATCACTTGTCTATATGACACCGTGTAAAAAACTAAAAGATGTTCCCTTTTTGATATTTTTTCCCTTTTCCTGACAGCCTTGAAACCACAAAGCTAGCCTTTCCCAGCTCCACTGGCATGCATTGCTGGCATCTTGGAATTCAGGGCCCACATAAGTGAGTTAGGCTTATCACTGAAGCAGACTGGGATCTCTATGTTTCATGCTTTTACACATACAATATGTCCCTCTGGATGACAGATTGAGGTCCAGCTCTTTCATTTATTTATTGTTTTGATCACAGAGATAGGAATTTTGTAAAGTGTTTGGGAACAATATTTTCCATTTGTGATCATTTACATATATATATAGATATATACATATACACATATATAGATATAAACATCTCACCTCTAAGATTTAAAAATACAAAAGAAGAAAAATTTGCATAATGGAATCAAAAGTCTTAACACATTTTATTCTGAGGGGACCACATGACTGTGTGATTTTTGACAGTGAAGAAATATATAGCACTTTTGGATGGAATGGAAACTTAAGTGTTTGCTGCCTCTACCTAATCTGTTTCTTAAAGTGCTCAGAGGAAACTACATTGGTTTTTGAAAGGACATAAAATAGTAGAAGGCATGATGAAGATAAGGGAAGCAGAAAAAGAAGATAAAGTCAATAGGGGAGAAAGTACTGATTATTCAAAAGATCAGTGCCCTGGGGCAGCTAGGTAGCATAGCAGATAGAGCACCAGTTCTGGAGTCAGGAGTACCTAGGTTCACATCCCGGCTCAGACACTTAATAATTACCTAGCTGTGTGGCCTTGGGCAAGCCACTTAACCCCACTGCCTTGCAAAAACCTTAAAAAAAAAAATGATCAGTGCCCCTATTCCTCCTTTCACTCCCTACTTTTCCAGGACAGCAAAATCTTCTATGATACAGCAGATATATGCTGTGTGAGCCTAGAGAAAGCACCTTTATATAGAGAAACATGAAAAAAGGTACAATTGTAGTAGTAAAAAGAAAATTTACTGGAGTTTTGGAATGGAACTTAGAATGGAATTCATTCTCTCAAAATCTGGTTATGATTGCCTTTTTTGAGCTAGTGATAGAGAGTTCACTGGGCTGACCTTTTCCTTTTTTTTTTTTTTTGCTTTGTTTTGCAAGGCAAAGGAGTTAAGTGGCTTGCCTAAGGCCACACAGCTGGGCAATTATTAAGTGTCTGAGGCTGGATTTGAACTCAAGTCCTCCTGACTCCAGGGCAGGGGCTCTATCCACTGCCCCATCTAGCTGTCCTAGCTTGACCTTTCTTTGTGGTCTTATGACGTTAGATCATTAAGAATTTCCCAATGGCCACATGCCATTGGGACAGATGATAGGTGATAAAGCAACATACATTTGTAGCAAAATACCTACATAGATTGTTTAAATAGCTTTGTACGTCCTTTAACAATGTTCAAATGGAGATTTCATTATTCCCTGTGAGGGATAGTACAAACAATTTCTTGATTTTTCTCACATTATTGGTTTTTATTCTGGTACCAGGAAATAAATGAGATATGCATGAGAGAGAGAGAGAGAGGAAATAAAAAAATAAAAAGGGGTAGGAGAGGGGCCAGTAAGGACCTTCAGAAACCTCTATCAAAAAAAAAAAAAAGCATCATTACCAACCCTCCAAATGGGCTCTATCACAGGGGTTGATTTAATAGTATTACAGAATGTTAACACTTAAAAGTACTTTAAGGATAATTTTGTCCAAGCACCTAATTCTTTGGATGAAGAAATCTCTTGCCCAGTAGGATGAAGTCTGGGCAAACAGATTCAAGATCTGTTGGTTCAAATCATTATTGATTAGAGCTATGCAAATTAAAACAACTATGAGGTATCATCCCATACCTATCAGATTGGCCAAGATAAGAAAAAGGGAAACTTTTCAATGTTGAAGAAGTTGTGGGAGGACTGGGACATTGATACATTGCTGGTGGAGTTGTGAATGGATCCAACCATTCTGGAGAATAATATGGAACTATGCCCAAAGAGCAATAAAACTGTTCATACCTTTTGATCCAGCAATTCCAATTCTAGGCCTCTATCCAGAAGAAATCATAAAAAATAGGAAAAGTCCCACATGTTCTAAAATGTTCATAGCAGCTCTTTTTGTGGTGGCAAAAAATTGGAAATTGAGGGAATGCTCATCAACTGGGAAATGGATAAACAAGTTATTGTACATGAATACTATGGAATATTATTGTGCTATAAGAAACCATAAAAGGTCAGACTCTAGAGAAGTATGGAATGAGTTATAAGATTTGATGCTGAGCAAAGGGAGAAGAACTAAGAGAACAATATACACATTAACAACAACATTATGAGATGAACAAACTTGATGGAAGCAGCTCCTCTCAACAGACAACCATTTTAGAGCAGCTATGGACAATGCTATCCCCATCCAGAGGAAGAAAAACAAAACAAAACAGAACAAAAAAACCTTCAGAATCTGATGAACACTTGTAAAATAATTTCTTATGTATTTCCTTCCCTTAATCCTAATTCATATCAAAAATGACTAATCTGTAAACATGTTTATCAGATATATATATATATATATATATATATATATATATATATATATATATATGTATATGTATAATGCTAACCTGACTGCTTGCCACTGGGGGTGGGGGTGGGAAGGGAGGGTGGAAGGAAATTTTATAACTTAAAAATATATATGCGCACATGCCTGCAAAAAATAAATAAATAAATGAGTAAATGGGGGGGGAAAGAGCAAAAAAAGAAAAACAAGTAAAGAAAAAAAAGATCTGTTGGTTCTCAAATAGGAGTTCAAGTGAAGGAGTTACAGAATTTGGCCACAAACCAGGGTAAGACAAATTCCAAGAAACCAAGTCAACAGGAAGCATGTCCACACAAACCAACCACATATTGTTGATTGCCTTCTGGAAAAATCCAACCTAGGTGAAATATTCCTCTATCCCTATTCACATACCCTTCCCTCCAGACTAATTGAAAAGATCAACAAATTAATTAATACATAGACATATGGGGACAGGGCAATACTGTTCATCATCCTTCTGGACTGGAAAAGCAGAAGTCAAATGAAGGCTACTTGAGATAAACAGCCTCTTCAGTACCCTCACCACTGCTATAATAAGTAAGTAAAACAGCCAACAGGGAGGTGTGTGAGTGGTCTGACTGAGAGGAAGGACACTTAAGACTCAATTATTCTAAGGCAGTTATTAATCAAATACTACAGTGATTCCAAAACATGGAATGACAAAACAGAATCCAAGGTCAAAGGTGAGTGGGCCTTTTCGTTTCTTAATGTTTATTGTATGTGTGTAGCTAACCTTTCTAACCTCTTGCAGCTAATGTGGTTCCACACTTTGTACTGTCAAGGAAATGTATCTTATAGCAGGGTATTGGACATAAGCCAACCCAAACAAACCCTGAGACGGGACAGCATGGCTAGGAGCAAGGAGAGCTGCCACGCTGCTAACTTGTCAAACATGCATCTCCAGCCATTCTTAACAACAGTCCACGTGGCTCCCAGAAAGCCACATGAGGCAGGTATGCTATAAATCCTCAGAAAAAGGTGCTCTCAATCAATCAGTCAACAAACATGTCCTTCCATCTCCTCCCTTCAGTGGCTGCTTCTCTGGCTAAAGGGCGGTGCATATGTGTGTGGGCAGGTAGGGACTGTGCATTCTGAACAGCGGCTTTACAGTGACAGACCTAGTGAAGAGCCTAAAACAGTTTAATCCAAGGATAGGGAGAACACCCTTGGTGATGGAGGTGCTTGAACAGTCAGTTCTAAGTCTTCACATTAAGATGGAAGAAAGCCATCTCAAGGAGAGCACTTTAGTGTTAAAAATAGATTCTGCAATTAGTTTGAAAATTGTAATCTACTGCCAAGTTTGGTTAATAAGATATTTTATTCTTTATAGTGATCTAGTTAACTTAACAAAACATGCAAATACATTCATGGCTTCCATTAGTTATCCAAGTTAAATTCCATTTTGGCATAAAATTAGCTTTGGTCTTTTAAACCCAAACCAGCTTTTCTTTTAGCACTATAATGTGGTAGTGCAATAGAAATACAAACTAGCCAGTAAATATTCAGTTTTAGCAGCCACAAGAAACTGGAGTTAGAGATCATCAGTAAAATAACTACCAGGAGTTACAAGATTTTAAAGTACTCAGACAAAAGGATTTTTCCTTTCCTGCAGAGAGGAAAATAAGGCAGAAACAAGGGTGGAGGATAAAAAAGCACAACCAGCAGCCTGACTCTAAACTCTAAAAATACTTTAGGTTTGATTGCATTAACTCTTCAAAAAAGCAAAGCAGCTTCAAAGAGTGACAAATTATATACTGGATTTTAGTATGCCCATTTAAAAAAATGAAATCAGTGGCATAAATGATGAATTAACTTCTAGATAGATAGCAAATCTGTCATCTCTCAGTCTACCTAATATTAAAGTGTAAATCAGCAAGTTTATAAACTTGCTAAAAGGCAGGTGGCACAATTAAAATCACAAAGAAAAAAAATCCCACTTGTACCCACTTAAGTGTTACTAAAAAAGAAATCAATGCCTGTATAATATCTTAAAAGTATGTCGAGCATTCATCTAAACACCATCACTATCTTTCTATACATACTGAAAGAGAGGAAGCCCAAGACCCTTCAAAATATTATATCTTACACATTACTATGTTGAAACTCCATTTCCTGATATTTTCCAGCTGTTAGCCCATACTATAAACCAAATCCCATCTGGTTTTAAATATGTTTTGTTTTCATCATCTTGTGTAGGGATATAAAATCTATATCTTCAAAATAACAGGATTATTTGTGACAGTTTTCCAGGGCTTTCTGATCAAAATTCTTATCCCTACTAGTGATGGAAAACTTTTAAAAGTCTTGTGATTTCCCCAAAGCACAGGTTTGAATATATCACACCCTTTACTAAATCTCCAGGGGCTACTTATTATCTGCAGGAACCAATCAAAACACCTTTGGTTTGATATTTAAGCTCTTCACAACCTTGTCCTATATCAGCTTTCCTGGCTCAATACATACTACTTTCCTCCCTTCTCTCTATGATCTAGCCCAACTGGCCTTTTTGTAGTTGCTCATGCCATCCTGTCTACCACACCACCTAGCTGTCTTCCAATATAGCTTTAAAAAATTATTTGATGTCCTTAGCTTCTCTCATCAGTCTCAGTTCATTTTGAGCTTTGGCATTTGTAATACTATTTTTACAGAACTTTGCCATGTTCATAAATTCAACCTGGGTTATATGACCTAGCTTCCATTTTCTGTTACTTCCTTTGGTCAAATACTATTATTTCTCATTTGAATTTGATTCTTGATCATGTCCTATTCCTCTGAGCTGAACTTTTCAGGTAATATGTCAATATCTGGAATTCTCCCTTTTTCACAATCCTCATTAAATCTAGAGTGTTACTTCTCTATCATAAAACTCTCAGAGTTTTCCTCAAGAATTTCCATCATTTCTCCCCCAACATGCAGTTCCTTTCAGCAAAAATCCAGAACAGAACTTCCCTACTTCATCTTTATCATTGATGAGAATCAAAAAATTATTAGCTGTTAATCTTAATATAGTCCTAGTGAAGATGTAAAAACCCATAAACTTTTTATTTAGTCCTCAGGCTCCAACACCCTCTCCTATTAGATGAAATAGTAATACCTATCATTTCAAAAACAGTAATACCTATTATTTCAGTTATATGCTAATTACAGGCCTGGGTCTCACAAATCATGATTGTGAAATTCTGGAAAGATTTGTGATACAAAAGTTTATTACCCAGTGATTGATTATTCATGAAATCCAGGTATGGTAAGAAAAGTTATCAGGGGAAAAAACCTAGAGAGGCACAAAATATTTCAACATTGCCCATCAGAATAAGATGATATGATGTTGGTCTTGGACAATATAGTAATAACTAGCTCCTGGACATTTTAGAATCTTTACGTTTAAGTTGCATAGATTTCATTTCATTTCATTCTGGGAAGAAAAATTAAATTTACTTTTTTTTTACATTTCACAGGAGCAATTAAATGTGAATTTCATACATAATAATAATACTGAGTATCTGAATCTGTAATTCACAAAATCCCTGCTTGTACATAGAAGCAAGTCTATATATCACTAAAATAAAATTTGAAAACAATGAAGACAGGAGAAATAGGCTTCCTATTATATTCTAATGGGAAATAATAATCATACATTGATTCTAAGGAAAAGAAGTCATAAGTACTAGGATTGATAAATATGAAATGTTTCCCATTAGTAATAGAATGAAGCCACACAACGAAAGAGGGAAAAAAAAACACCTTAAAAGAAAGACTATTCTGTAGAAAATGGCATTCTTTCAGTCAAAAGGATGAATTCATGTATTGGGCCTGAAAACTCTTCTCTGGTTGACTCTACATCTGCTGCAATCCACAAAGATCAAGGAGATAATAGGAGAAAAAGTTACAACTTTTTTAAACTTATTTTGAGTTGCTTATATATGTTTGTATTGTTACTGTTTTACTATGAATGGAAAAAAAGAATTGTGTAAAAACCAAAACTATGACTTGACTTATGAGAGTTGAGTTAAGTTAAAATTTTAATCATTAAATAAATTTTCAAGGATAATGATGCGCTTCTAATATATCTGAGATCATAAAAGAAAGAGAAAAATGAAAGGCAGTATAAACAAGTTGAAAGAACACTGGACATGGGCATTCATTTTATGTGACTATGCTATATTTATAATAGTTTTCAGGGACAGAATTCAAAACTGAAAAGAAAATTGAATTTTTTAAAAATTTAAAGAGAGAGAAAGAAGAAAAGAAGAAAGTAAAGGAAAAAAGAAAGAAAAAAAGAAACAAAAAACAAACACTGGACTTAAATTTATATGACATGGGTTTGGGCCTCAACTCTGTTACTTAGCAATCTATGTGACAATGAGTAAATCATTTACATTTCTGTATGTTAATATATAAAATGAAGATAATAATATTTGTGCTTCTTACAAAAAAGGAAATATTCCAATACCAGATTAAAGGTGAAGTAGATGTTAGAATTTGGTGGGGTTTTTTAAAGGAACAAAACTGGGTTTTCAAGAATATAACTACATAAAACTTAAAAAAAAAATTTACTTTGTGAGAAATATATTATTAACATCTCATGATATTAAAAGACCAAAAGACCTTCACTGCATCAGGTAGATTTCCTTCTACAGGATTTATAAACAAAGAGAGATTAGAACAACAGTGTTTGGAAGTCATAGAGGCATTGAAATTTATGCTGATAGAAATACTTATACTAATGAGATCACAAATTAATCTCAGTACCAAGTTTTTTTGTAAATTTTTTTCTCCTATGGAAAACAAATCACATTTGTTAATATAGACACTTCTAAAATTTATACTTTAGGTGGTGCAGTGGATAGACCATCAACTCTGGAGTCAGGAGGACATAAGTTCAAATCTGATCTCAGACACTTAATAATTACCTAGTTCTGTGATCCTGGGAAAGTCACTTAACCCCACTGTCCTGCAAACCCACCCCCCCAAAAAAAGAAAAAAAAATAATACTTTAACCATTACCACTATAAATTTAGTTAATAATATTTTTAAATCACTAATAAAAAGTCCTAACAAGTATTAAATCTTATGTAATTGTGTTTCTATAATTTCAAAAGCAACAAGGAAAAAATAATTGCTAATTTTCTTTAGCAAAAAAACTTGATGAAAAAGAAACTTCATAAGGATGATTACAGTATAGGCATCTATAAAATGAAAAATTCCAAAAGAATATGTATATGAATCATAAGTAATCAAAGGAGTAGAAAAATTATTTTTAAACATGCACTGCAAATAAATTTTTGAATCACAAATTAGAAAACTGTTGGTGTGGTTGCTAAAGTCTGAAATTAAAGAAAATGGAAAAAATAGCCAAATCCCCATTTTGATACCCTATCAAATTAAGCTGCTAGGATTCTTACTGTGTTCTCTTCTAGACTTCATAATTTAGATACAGCAACTTAGTAAAGGCTAAGTGGAAACTAAGGAAAAGTAATAAATAATTACTACTATTTGGCGTAAAGAAAACTGAACAACAACTTTATAAAGGGTATTCACAGCTCATTTCTTCATCTCCAAGACAGAAGATAGAAACAAAATGAAGGAATAACACTTAAAATACTGTGCAATTGTATAGTTTTTTAAAGTTTTCAAAATGCTTTACATATAAAGGTACCCTAAAAATCTTTATAGCTTTAGTAACCTAAAATTGCATTAAGACATTTGCGACTCTCAAAAGTAATTACTCTCTCTGTAATACACATCATTTGATCCCAAGAAGAATCATTAAGTAGGCAGCTATGATTATTCCCATTTTGTAGGTGATGAACCTAAGATTAAGGAAGATTAAAAGACTCGCCCAGAATCACACAGTTCATAAATGTATGAGAATGGAAGGGAAATCATGCCATCCTGATTCTGAGTCCAGAGATCCTAAAGCATTTAAGTTACGTAAAAGAAAAGTAATTTCT
This sequence comes from Macrotis lagotis, assembly GCF_037893015.1. Lineage (NCBI taxonomy): Eukaryota > Metazoa > Chordata > Mammalia > Peramelemorphia > Peramelidae > Macrotis > Macrotis lagotis. Next base: position 286,147,189 of record NC_133666.1, read on the forward strand.
TTATGGCAAGTTTGCATAATAGGATGGCCTCCTGAAGTATGTTTGTGGAATCCCTTTCTTTTATATATATAGATATAAAGCAGATTCCTATTTGTTTGGATGATTAGGCATGGTCCTTCACAGAAATATGGAAATGAGTTATATGCTCCCAAAGGTTGTTCTAATTCTTTGATCTAAATGATTTCTAGTTATAGTTTACAGTTATAGTCATGAATAGAAAATTAATCTGGACTAGGAAGGGCAATTTCTGGCCAGAAATATACTCCAGGTCACTGGAATGACAAGGCAAGAGAGATAACTCACTCAAGAACAATCAATCAATCAATCAATAAGCATTTATTAAGTACCTTCTCTGTTTGTGTGTGTGTGTGTGTGTGTGTGTGTGTGTGTGTGTGTGTGTGTGTGGTGTTGTAATGTCCTCTGTGTGTGTGTGTGCGTGTGTGTGGTGTTGTAATGGCCCTGGAGATACAAAGTTAAGGATTAAAGCAGTCTCTTCGCTCAAGAATCTTAACTTCTATTGGAATAGACAATAGTGGGATGAGAATTGAATTTGGAACCAGAGGTCCTGAGTATAAATCATACCTTTGTCAATAACTATATTATTGTGGTCAGTATACATAAATTTTCTAGGTCTCAGTTTAACATGCATATTGAGGTTGTACTAGATGGGCTATAAGGTCCCTTTCAGCTCTAGAGCTATGATTCAAGGCAAACATAAACACAAAATGAAGGCAAGATGATTTGGGAGCATCAGCAGTAGGAAGGAATAGAAACTAGGGGGAAAAAAATTCATGTAAAAGGCAACTTTCAATTGAACTTTGAAGAAACATTTTTATACTTTCTGAAAAAAAGTATTTCCAAAAACTTTTGTTACTACATTTAACTTCTTAATATAACATCGAATGACAAAGACTTTGTTGTTGAATATCATGTCTTAGTTGTATAGTTATCATTTCTAAAATATGGAACAATTCAGAGGTAAGAGATGGGGGAGATATCAAATCAATATACAGTGTTATAGGACATAAGGGCTAGAAAAAACCTTAAGAGAACATCTAGTCCAACTTCTTCATTATTATAGATGAGAAATTCCCATGAAATTGGATGATTTACCTAATACATATGGGTAGTTAGTATCCACCAAATTTTTTTCCTAAGTATCAAAAAGTTTCAAATTAGTTCCCACTATGATGTTTACCTAGAACATATGAAAACTTTTTTTAAAATTTATTTATTTTCATCCATTTGAATTTGCATATTTTCAAGTTACAAAATTTCCTTCCACCCTTCCTTCCCACCCCCCTCCCCTCAGTGGTGTCAGGTTAGCATTATACATATTTATATATATTTTGATGAATATGCTTACAGATTACTATTAGTTGTTTTTGGTATGAAGAATTAGGATTAAAGGAAGGAGATACGTAAGAGATCATTTTTATAAAGGGTTCATCAGATTCTGGAGGGGGTGTGTGTGTGTGTGTGTGTGTGTGTGTGTGTGTGTGTGTGTTTTGCTTGTTTTATTTTGTTTTTCTTCCTCTGGATGGGGATAACATAGTCCATAATTGGTCTAATACAGTTGGTCCTAGCTCTCTGGACTACCAAGAGGAGCTGCTTCCATCAAGTTGGTTCATCTCATAATGTTGTTGTTGATATGTACATTGTTCTCTTGGTTTTACTCCCTTCCCTAAGCATCAAATCCCATAACTCATTCCATGCTTCTCTAGAGTCCAATCATTTATGGTTTCTTATAGAATAATAATATTCCATAGCATTCATATACCATAACTTGTCTAGCCAGTCCCCAATTGATGGGCATCCCCTCAATTTCCAATTCTTTGCCACTACAAAAAGGAATGCTATGAATATTTTGGAAAATGTAGGACTTTCCCCCTTTTTTTTTATAATTTCTTCTGGACATAGACCTGGAATTGGAATTGCTGGATCAAAGGGAATGAACAGTTTTGTTGCTCTTTGAGCATAGTTCCATATTGCTCTCCAGAAAGGTTGGATCCATTCACAACTCCACCAGCAATTCATCAAATCATATTAAAACTTGATAAGGCAACATAGTAAACACTAAACTAATAATGTGTGAAGGAAAATATTATATACTCTATAAATATTTCTTCATAGAAAGTCAAATAATTTTGAAATAACTATCCTTCCACTCCATTATAATATTATTCTGGAGTCTTAATAAATGGCATGAAAACATCAGATGTAAGAATATAAATAGTTCACACTATAGGAAGTTTTGTTGTTATAAAGCACTTTCACATATTTAATTTGATCTTCATAACAACCCTATGAGATTATCTAATTATATTATCCCCTTTGCACATAAAAAGACTGAGGTTTTTAGTATTTCTGACAAAGGATTCATTTCTAAAATAAACAGAGAACTGAGTTAAATTAAAAAAAAAACTAAGCCATTCCCCAATTGACAAATGGTCAAAGGATATGAAAGACAATTTACAGATAAGGAAATCAAAGTGATCCATGGTCACATGAAAAATTGCTTTAAATCACTACTTATTAGAGAAATACAAATTAAATCATCTTTGAGCTACCACCTCACACCTCTCACACTGGCCAATATGACCAGAAAAGACAAAATGATCAATGTTGGAAGGAATGTGGGAAATCTGGGACACTAAAACATTGCTGATGGAGCTGTGAACTCATCCAAATTTTCCAGAGAGCAATTTGGAATTATGCCCAAAGGTTAACAAAAACGTGCATACCCTTTGATCCAGCAATACCACTACTGGGTCTATATGCTGAAGAGATTATGAAAAAGGGTTAAAACATCACTTTACAAAAATATTCATAGCAGCCCTGTTTGTGGTAGCAAAGAATTAGAAATTGAGTAAATGTCCTTCAACTGGGGAATGGCTTAGCAAACTGTGGTATATGTATGTCATGGAACACTACTGTTCTATTAGAAACCAGGAGGGACGGGAATTCAGGGAAGCCTGGAAGGATTTGCATGAACTGATGCTGAGCGAGAATAGCTGAACCAGAAAAACATTGTACACCCTAACAGCAACATGGGGGTGATAATCAACCTTGATGGACTTGTTCATTCATTCAGCACAACAACCAGGGACAATTTTGGGCTACCTGCAATGGAGAATGCCATCTGTATCCAGAGAAAGAATTATGGACTTTGAACAAAGAACAAAGACTATTACCTTCAAATTAGGGGGAAAAAACCATTATCTTATTATGTAATTTTACTATCTCATACTTTATTTTTCTTCCTTAAGGATATGATTTCTCTGTCATCACATTCAACTGAGATCAATGTATACCATGGAAACAACGTAAAAATGAACAGAATACCTTCTGGGGGGGGGGGAGCAAGAATGGGGGGAAAATTGTAAAACTCAAAATAAATAAAATCTTTCTTAAAAAAAAGACTGAAGTTTTACGAATTAGTAATGAATTTTAATGAGCTACACTAGAGACTAAACTCCCTTGAATGAAGTCCAAAACATAAATGACATGCTTTATCAGGTCTTTATACCTAGGCTCAACTCCATTCAATCTAACAAATATTTATTAGGCACCTACTTTGTGCAAGTTATCATGGGAGGAGGGAGTTAGGTGGTGCAGTGGATAGAACACCAGCCTTGGAGTAAGGAGGAGTTGAGGTCAAATCCAATCTCAGATATTTAATACTTATTTAGCTGTGTAACCTTGGGCAACCCCATTGCCTTGCAAAAAATTAAAAGAAAAAGGCATCATGGAATAAAAAGACAAGATAGAACACAGAGTCTGATCTTAAAGAGATTATAATCTAATGAAATAAAATAGAGGAACACAGACAAATGGCCTGATGACACATTAAGAAGAGACCTAACAAAAGTATTAAGAAATCTGAGGAGAAAACAATCACCTTAGCTGGGGACATCAGGGAAGGCTTGAAGGAGGAAATGACTGATAAACTGGGCCCTGTATACAGGTAGAGATGAGTGTGGTGGAAGACAAGCAGAGTTTATTCCTGACAAAGAGACTGGTATAAGGACAACAATGGAGACTATGGAAACTGGAAAAGAGTTGGGGCAAAATTAAAAGGGTTCTTCACTATTAATTAACTAGGAGTTTTAATTTACTGATAAGCACAGTAAGCGGGGGCGGGGGCGGAATACTGAAGACTTTGCAGAGGACTATCATAATCAGAATAGTTTGTTAAATAGTATACTTGTAAAGTGGTATTTTGTTTGCTTGCCATTTTTTTCTCTTTTGTTTAGTTCATACACAGTCTCCCTCTCCAATCTTCAGGCCTCTGCCCAACTGGGTTCTGGGTCTAGAATACACACTCTCACCTGTGATTCTCAGAACCCCTAATTTTCTTGAAATTTCAGATGTTAAAATATTGCCTTCTAATTGAAATCTTCTTCCTGGATGCTTGTTTCTTCTCCTCAGATTGTTTTGTAGATATTGTTGTATGGGCCTCTATAGGCCATATTGCAAGATCCCCAGGCTGGACCTGGTCTTTACAAATCTAACACTTGGAAGAGCACCTGGCCCTTAGCAGATGCTTAATAAATGATCAGTTGATTGATGAGCTGCTCTAGGTAAAAACAATTTTTATAGTTTAAAGGATTTAAATCTGTAAGAAACATCAGAGATCATCTTATCTAACTCCCTCATTTTTACAGATGACAAGGGAAGTTAAATGATGTGGCCCAGATCAATCAGGACTAGAATTTGAACATAAGTCCTCTGATATCAGTTCAATTATTTTTTCTCCTCTTTACTTCATGCACGAAGAGATCATAATTAAAAAGTAAACCACAAAGTAAGACTAAGTTGCATGCTCTGAAGAACAATGAAAGCAAGTCTAAGGATATCCTGCTACTTACTCCAGCCACTAAAATTTGTTCCTTTTAGTTCTTTAAAAAAAAAAAAAACTTTGTATTTTTGTCTTTGTGTTGGTCTCATTTTTAATAACAGTACAGTTTCCCCCATTGCCCCTGCCCCCTCCCAGAGAAATTTCCCCTATAAAATACAAAGAAAAAGAAAAGCAAAAATCAATACAACCAATCAATTCATTGAAAAAGCTCACAAATAGGAATGATGTACAATACCAGTTTTCCTAGTACTGTAGAGGGCAACTCCCATTCCTCAGACTCACAACTGGGAGTTATCCTTGTCTCCTCCTCATCTCTCAACTGACACCCACACCTCAAATCTAATCTGTTGCTAAAGTCTATTGATTTCACTTTTGCAACATCTTTCTAGAATACATTTTCTCTCCTGCAGGTTCTCTTCACTTCATACCTGGGCCATTTTAATAGTCTACAGAGGCAGGTCTGCCTATCCCAAGTCTCTTTCCACACTCCATCTGGTCACTAAAGTGATTTTCTTAAAACTCAAGTCTAACCACAGGTTACTCAATAAACTCTAGTGGTTCCTTATTGCCTTCAGGTTCAAATACAAAGTACTGTTTGGCATTTAAAGCTCTTCAGTTTAGTCATCCTGGCCTCCTGGCTGTCCACAAAAAAACAAACAAACACTCCCTCTCTTAGCTCCAGACATTTTCTCTGGCTGCCCGGCCATGCCTCCAATGTTCTCCCTCCACCACTCCACCTAGTGACCTCCCTGGCTTCCATTAAGTCTCAACCAAAATCCCATCTTTTACAAGAAGCCTTTCCCAACTCCCTCTTAATTTGAGTGCCTTCCTTTTCTTAATTATTTCCTATTTAGCTATATATAGTTTGTTTATACATATTTGTCTCCCCCATTAGATGGTGAACAAATGAACTGCTTTCTGTTTTCTTTTTATCCTCAGTGCTTATCATGGGACTGATACAGAAAAGGTACTTAATAAATGTTGACTGATTGAAAGGGTCATCTAAAATTTGCTCACCATTTATCCCCTAGACTTAACAGTTAATTTGAAATGAGCTTATGAATATGCTATACAATTTTAACATCTTCAACCCAGTTTTGGACAAATATAAGCTTGTTAAAATAAGCATTTTAAATGAACCCCATTAGGAGACTGCATTATTTAACTTACACCAGAAAGTGAATTACAGGAAAACCTCATTAAGCTGATATCAGTTTATTCAAAATAGTCCATAATTCAGAGCAACTGTAATTCCCTAGTCAACCATATGCTGACTTATTCTTTAATAAAAATCAGATAACAGAAATCTAGTTAATTCAAAGTCAATTTTTCCATGACTTGTGTTTCATATTAACATGGTTTCACTATTCTAGAAGGCAGATAACATCGCCAAATATAGCCTCATTTTCAGCCAGTAGTTACTGTGTCTAAGTGCTTACTCTGCCCACATCTCAGGTTCCTTTGATTTCCTCTTACTCTGCATATAGCTTGAAGCTGGCAGTGAAACTGTCACTTTATTACCTCCCCTTTTTTCTAAGAGGGCTTTAAAATTAGGTCATTCTGATTAATCTAATGTTTTATATCAATCTGAAAGTCATCATCTATTTCCAGTAAAAAATGGGTTGCAAGGAGGAGAAGAATCAGAAGGCAGAACAGGGAAATGTGGAGCTGCCCAAATCTTCTTGAGTCAAGTTTTTGCTATGTGGATGTATTATTTTACTTGAAATCAGTATCCAGATCATAAGATGAAACTATGTTTTAAAAGAAGAATAAAAATATAATGCAAAGAAAATTTTCAGTGATGTCTAATGACTGAAAATTCAACATTAATTGTACAACTTCTGCTTCCTTTTAAAAACAAAACCTGGGGTGGCTAGGTGGCACAGTGGATAAAGCACCGGCCCTGGAGTCAGAAGTACCTGAGTTCAAATCTGGCTGTGTGGCCTTGGGCAAGCCACTTAACCCCATTTGCCTTGCAAAAAAAAAAAACCTAAAAAACCCCAACAACAACAACAACAACAACAAAAAACCATCGAGTTGACCAAAATCTGTATGACTAAAAATACATCCCTTTGACTTTTGTAAATTAAGATCAATAATGTGCCAAATCAATGTTCCATATTAATTTCTTCCAGTCTATCTCTAGCTAGATCACATAAATTTTCAGGTAGACAATAAATATCAGTTAATCATGTAAAAACAGTGGTATCAAACTCAAATAGAAATAGGAACCATTAATCTGTACATGAGGATCCCTGTTGACCAAATACTAACTTAGAAAAACATATTTAACATGATATTTTTATTTATTTTGTTAAATATTTCCAAATTACATTTAAATCTGATTTGGGCAGTATTCTGCAATGTTTGGCAAGTTTGACACTTTTGATGTGGAGAAGCTTCCTCATAAGCAATGACTTATTATAACCTGAAATAATTAATTTCATATTTTTTTTCTGATATCTTGAAAGTCACATTTGATGTGGAAGGAGAAAACTATGTGATTCAAGTTCTCTACAAAACTTTAATGGATCCATGATCTGTTTAATATGAAAATCAAAACCACTGTCTTTACTTTTGCCATTTCTCACTTTTTAGAATCAATGGTTTTTTTTAAAAAAAAGGAAGACATGAACTAGGTATACAAATCTAAGAGTCATCAGCACAGTATTGACAAACCTATAGGAGGCCCAAAAGAGGTCAAATAATAAGACATTAAAGATGGTTGTTTTGCTTACCAGGCAATCAATCAACATCATTATGTATCAAGTCTTATACTAAATGCTAAGGATACAAACACAAAAATGAAATAGCTTCTACCCTCAAGGACTTCATATTCCATAGGGAAAAACTACAAATACATATATAAGTAAATTCAAAGTTTATAACAAGTAAAATGTAGAGAAGTGGTACTTACTAGAACTTACTAGTATTAGAAAATGAGACCCTTTTATTTGGCTGCAGCTTCCTTAAATCATCTGGCTTCATAGTGGGATAAAAGGAAATGAATAAGCACATTTATATGATGACAGAAGAGAAAGAGAAGGAAATAAGCACCTACTGTGTACTCACCACTGTGCTAAGTGCTGGGGTGCACAACAAAGGACAAAGACAACCCCTGCCCCCACTGGAGGAGCTAGTAATCTAGTACGATAGTTAGTACAAGATGCAAAAAGGCATGAACAAACAAGAAAGGAAGCCTCTCCCTGTCTATCCTAGTGCCTTCCTTCTGCTGGTTATTTTCTCTTTATCCATTGTAGTGCTAGCTTGTCCATAGAGTTTGCAGCCTGTCTATCCTACCGAATCATGAGCTCCTCCATTTGGGGCAGAGGTTGTCTTCTATCTTTGTTGTACATCTAGCTCCTAGCACAGTAGTGGGCACAGAAAGGCACTTAATAAAAATGCATGTTGACTGTCTTCCTGATTCTTAACACCTTAACGCCTTCTTTCATGTTATTCTACCACCATAATTAAGGATTGAGGCCAAAGAGAACATAGGGTCACTTTGAATTTTTGTTTCACCCATTGCAATCATTAAACTATTCCTCACCTAATGGTCCACTATACTGATGAAAAAAATCTTTTCACACTAGCTAGGTCCCAAGACAGCAGGTACTGGCTGTCATTGGCATTATTCTTGATTCCTTTCCAGCATGGTAGAGCTCAAAAGGGCTTCTGCTCTGCTGGCACAGACTTGAAGAAACCTAAAGACATTTCCATATTTAATTCAAGTCTCCTGCAGAAATTCATATAACCAAAAAATAATAAAACAAAAATTTTTAAAAAGTAGATTTTCTTGCTTAATTTTTTGAAGGGGAGTATCTAAAGAATATTTTTGCAAAATGTCTTAACTAAAATTCAGAGATGTTAATGCCACAAAGAAGGAAAAAGGGGAAGAATTAATTATTCACAATTGAATAGTGAATATTTGAAGAACTAAAAATTAACTGTGGCTTTCAAAATGATATATTAATTCTATTACTTCAAATATGACACCACAAGCTATCCAACATAATCACAAATAAAAATTTCAAAAAATAATTTAAATATTTCTCAACTCTGGTTGAGAAATCTTGTCATTTTTGAAACTTCTCAATTCCCAAGACTGTAGTTAAAGAAATTTCTTTAAAATTTCCATGGTTCTTTTTCTACTTGAGTTAAGTTTAACTATTTTTAATTAAAAGACTAAGCTGTTTTAGTTCTACTGCTGATATTTTTCTGGTCAATTTTTAGAAAAATTAAGATCTATATCTTAATGGTACTAGATGAAGGCAAATAGTTGAGAAAAAAATACAAGCACAAATGTAAAATTTTTGAGCTTTTTCCTCCTTTTTTTAATTCAATGAAACCTCAAAAATCTTCCTGATAGTTATCAAAAGGAAATGAGATTAAAAGACTATCAATTTAAATCACATTTTCTTAAAATTCCACTAGAGACTTCCTTGGGAAGTCCAAAATAGTAGTAAAATTGCATGAACCGTTTTTCTAATTAACCAAGCATATAAAAGAAAATTTCATAAATATTTTGCAGTTATAAAAAGATTATTACTTTCTATTAACTTTCATAATTGTAGATGTTTTTAAAATAACATGGAAAACAAGAATTAAAAACATTATAAAATGTGATAATTATAATCAATTATTTTATTTCATTTCTAAGCTTTACTTTATTTCATTAATTATATAAAAATAAATATACTTTAAGACTATCACTACCAAAAACAGAGCAAGCGAAGTTTAGCTGAACAAGGCAAATTCAAACTGAGAGTCTTCAAGAACAAAAAAAAAAAAAAAAAAAAAAAAAAACCCTCACAGAAAAGCAGTGAGGTTATATTTTGGAGCTCATCCTAGAAAGGAGCCAAGAACAATAAATAAGGTGGGAGTTAGGGAGTAGCTAAACTATAGTGGTTACAATACTATTTGACTTAACACACTCCAGAGGATTAAATTGTAAAGGAAGCAATATTTTTTCAGTTTTAGCAAACCAATTTTAAAATATGTAGAAAATATCCAAAGGAATTTTAATATAATTGTATAATGTATAAAAATGCCACAAGCTCATGTGACCTGCTCAAGACACTTATCCTTTAGACAACTTTGGGTATAGTAAGACTATGAGTTGCTCATGGGTTCACTAAAGGGCTTCCCCACTAGAAAAATCAATGAGATTAAAAGTCTTATCTCCTTCCCTCCATTCATATAGAAGTTATTATATAAAAATATGGAACTTTTTTTAAGGTTAACTGTCTCCCAACTAAAACATTCTTAGAGGAAAGGCATTATCTTGGTTTGTCTTTAAATTCTCAGTGGCTAATGCAATGCCTTCAACATATCTTTGTGTCTCTAGGGTAGAATACAATCCAGGATGGAGAAAATGAATGGAACTATATTGGTTTTAGGACAGGCTTGAGAACCACATTCCTTATTCTTATTGCCATCACATATAAACACAACATTTTAGTAACATCAAAATAAATGGGTAATTTTGTTTACATAAATCAAATTATTACATACTAAACTATTACTGTGGGGTGTGGCTTTTTCTTAAAAGTATGAAGACTATTTGATTCTCTCATTGATGAAAACACATACTAAAATAAAAGAGGTGATTCTTGGCCCATTCAACAATTTATCTATCCTTATTGCATTCCAAGGAATGCATATTTGTTTTCTTACATTCCAAGAAGATTTAAAACTTGAGAGAATGGGTCAAAGGAGCAGTTTAAAGTCCCTTTAACATACCATTCTACTAGATAAACAGAAACTGATGCTGTCTGTCTGATGGTGAGGGAAAAAACCAAACCAGTGATGAAAAAAGGTTGCTTTTAAGACATTTTTTTCTTTGCTTTCATTAAAGCTGATTCATTTGCTTAAAAAAAAAGGACCTTATAACCTTTTCTTAAATTTACTAGAGATAGCCAACTATATCTATTCTTTTATGTGACTAAATCTTCTTTTTTTTGTGACTAAATCTTTTAAGAATTAAGCAACCATTCCTCAAAATTTTATTTTTCTGACTGGAGCATACTTTAAGTCTATCAATTTAAACCAAAAAAGTTCTAACAAAATATAAAACTAACACACAAAAGTGATACACATCTGTACCATAAACATATCACTCCCCAAATAGGCATGATAAAGTGCCTTATTCCCTTAGACAATTATATTGATGAGGCTAGGATAATAGGTCCAATCCAAATTAGCTGAATATTAGCCTGAGATTTCACATTAGCCAGCTAGCAATAAAATTACACTTTTATTCAAGAAACTAGACAAAAGGAAAATAAATTAACTACAACTACCAAAACAATTCAAGTAGATTCTCCCCTGCTGGCAGGGAATGGTTATCATACTAGCTTTACCTGCAGAAAGTGAACTAGCATTATCAGTTGTGTTAATTCCCAGAGAAGAGATATTAGGTGGATATTCTGAATATTTTGTATATTGTATGTTTCAGAAATAAGCAAAATAAACATAAACCACTTCCTTTGATACATGATCAAAAATGCCCACCCTAGATATCTAGGGATAGTTAAGTGGTTGCTCTTAGTTTGCTTTTGAATCAAGATCAAACTGTGGTGAAGGAAGCTTCCACTGGTTGCTAATCATTCTAACTGTTAATGGCTGACAATCTTAATTTCTATTTACAAGTCTATCATTGCAATTCAGTAAAATCTACAATGATAGTTACTTTTTCTGGGTTGTTTTCAAGCTATGACATTACCTTGACCTTGTTAGTAGAACATTTTGATCCACAATCTCATTTTCTGCTAATACATTTATTAGGTAGAAACAATAGAAATGGGAAGTTATTAAGCAGCATGTTTTTGAAATCTAGTTGAGCAATCATTAACAAATATATGATCATGCTTGTATTTGAGAAATCTTAAGTAAATACTTTATTTCTAAATAGAGGCAGGATATTATAAGAACTTTCTGTAATAATATCTAAAGCATAGAACAGTTCAGGTTTTGCTTTATTAACTTTACAAGATGGGAAAAGATTTGATGATGCAAAAAAAGACATTTTATCTGCTACTTTAATGTCTAGGTTCCTATCTTAACTTCATATTAAATTCACAAATGTGCTGATATTTTACCAAAGACATCCAAAAGCCATGAGTACTATTTAGTTACTCTACAATTTTAATTTCCTTATCTCAACTCTTGTAGTTTTAGGAAGGTCCTAATGACATCACAAAATGACAAATATAAAAATATTCATTAATACAAATTTACATATATACATATAAATGCAGAGAGAAAAATTCCAAATTGTGTTAGAATTTCTTTGTTTGCTATCCACTTACAGCTAGCTATCTTTTCATGATGGGTAGCTTCATGATAGTGAAATAAATTGCTTACATATATTTGTTTAATCCCTGTAAATTAAAAGTATTCTGTCTGGTATTCAGGTTCATTTTCCGACATGCATATTTGACCTTTTCCATGGCATACACAAGACTAACATAAACAAAGAATATGCATAGGGAAGGTACATACTCCTTAATAGCAGGTTATTTATAAAATCTTACATCAAGCTTTCTGACAAGTTACTGAATATATTACAATGTTTAACAATAGATATCTTAGAAAAATCAGAAGGCACCAGAAGCAAGAGAGAAAAATGTTTCCAAGCTGTCTTCTGTTATGGTTCTGCAGTATCATCCTGGAACAGAGCTATGGGCTAAGCCAGAAAGTAACCTCTGGTCTTTAGGTCTACTATACTACCTATGGGGCTGTTCATATCTGAGACCAGTCACTTCTTGACAAGGCAAAAATAGTTGAACCTAATAGACAGGGTTCATTTGAACTCATTGGGTCATCAAATAGAATTAATGATCTCATGATCCAAGTGGATATTTCAATGCTGAGTCCATGATAAAGCCTGAAAGAATTAAACTCTTAGGAGAATTTAAAAGAAAGAAATGGGAGCTAAGAAGGTATGAGGGTAAAAAGGCACATGAAGATAAAATTCTTAGGGGGAAAAAAAGGAAAATATACCAAAAAGGAAAATATTTTCTAAATTGTGGCTTAGTCTTATTTAATTGAAGCTTGAAAATATTTTTTAAATTGTGGCTTAGTCTTATTTAATTGAAGCTTGAGGTCTACTTTTGTTAAATGAATTTACAATTCTCATTGCATTTTCATATGAAAAGGAAAAAGACTGTAATTACCAATTATTATTAATAGAAATTGGTCATTGTTAACATATGAACCTGCCAAAATAAATGATTAGAAAGTAAGTAGATGACCCTAACAGCAACATGGGGTGGTGATTAACCTTGATGGACATGCTTATTTCATCAGTGCAATAATCAGGGACAATTTGGGGCTGTCTGCAATGGAGAATACCATCTGTATCCAGAGAAAGAACTGTGGAGTTTCAACAAAGACCAAGGACTATTACCTTTAATTTAGGGGAAAAAAAACTGCTATCTTATTGTCTGATCTTGTTATATCTCTTACACTTTATGTTTCATCTTTAAGGATATGATTTCTCTCATAACACTCAATTTGGATCAATATACAACATGGAAACAATGTAAAGACTGACAAATTGCTTTCTGTGGGGGGGAGGAAAGTGAGATTGGGGAAAAAATTGTAAAACTCAAAATAAATAAAATTTTTAATTAAAAAAATTAAAAAAGTAAAAAAATTAAGTAGATTTCCATCAATCGGGGAATGACTAAATTACTATACGTGAATGAAATGGAATGTTACTATGTTCTATGAAACAACAAATTTGATGAATACAGAAAAAACAAAAAAAGATTTACATGACTGAATTTAGTAGAGTCAAGAAAATAATATATATATAACAACAGCAATGTAAAATAGAAAGAATAATCTCAAAACAATCAAAAGTGAATGTAACAAAATTATAAAGAACAAGGAAGCCTTCAAAGAAGAAAAATGAGAAAACTCTCCTGCCTGCCCCTTTCCTCCAATCTTACTCCCTGGCAGATATATCATTTTCAATTTTTTTGATATAGCAATCAGTTTTGCTGATTTTTTTACTCTAACTTTTTTCATTTTTTTTAAAAAAATACTCATTATATAGAATTGTTCTTTGAGAAATGGGAAACGAGAGAAATCTGAGTGACATAAAACTAAATATATCAACAAAAATTTGTTTTTAAAAAAGTAAAGTATATAAATCTGTTCTAATTATGGGCCCTGATCATTCCAACAAACAGCATGTCTTTTCTGCAAACTGTGGAATCTCAGTGCCTTTAAAATACATTCTTTAATTTGTTTATTTTGCCTCTTAGATTGTAATTCAAGCAAAAATAACACTAAACAATTTTTAAATGTACAAATAAGTGAAAGCCATAGTGGAAAAAAATAGTCAACTTCTTTTGGAACAACCAATTACAATAATTTTATGTTTGGGGACTTAAGTTAATGTACTTAAAAGTGTTTTTCTTAGATGTCCAATGTTATAATTAGGTCCTGGAAACACCAACTTCGTTAAAATATTATTAGTGTTGGAACATAGCAAATTATGTCGCAAGATTAGGATTTATAAAATTAAAGTGTCCTTCTAGAATTATTCTCATTTTTTAAAATTTCCTTTACAAGTTGAAACAAAAATGTGATTTCAGACTTAGTAATCACAAATATATATTCATAGTACTAAAAGTACTTATTTGTACAAGACCAGGAGAACAGTTTTATTAACAGCAGTCTAAAAATACTTGTTCAGTTGTCTTCACTACTAAAGCATGTAATTATGTCACAACTGTTTACAAAGAACTGAAAAAACTAGATTAATCCATATGAGTAGAGTTTATGGTAGAGGAATTTACTGAAGGGTTGAACACTATATCAAAAAATATACCCTTGGGGCGGCTAGGTGGCGCAGTGGATAGAGCACTGGCCTTGGAGTCAGGAGTACCTGGGTTCACTAAAGGGCTTCCCCACTAGAAAAATCAATGAGATTAAAAGTCTTATCTCCTTCCCTCCATTCATATAGAAGTTATAAAACATTCTTAGAGGAAAGGCATTATCTTGGTTTGTCTTTAAATTCTCAGTGGCTAATGCAATGCCTTCAACATATCTTTGTGTCTCTAGGGTAGAATACAATCCAGGATGGAGAAAATGAATGGAACTATATTGGTTTTAGGACAGGCTTGAGAACCACATTCCTTATTCTTATTGCCATCACATATAAACACAACATTTTAGTAACATCAAAATAAATGGGTAATTTTGTTTACATAAATCAAATTATTACATACTAAACTATTACTGTGGGGTGTGGCTTTTTCTTAAAAGTATGAAGACTATTTGATTCTCTCATTGATGAAAACACATACTAAAATAAAAGAGGTGATTCTTGGCCCATTCAACAATTTATCTATCCTTATTGCATTCCAAGGAATGCATATTTGTTTTCTTACATTCCAAGAAGATTTAAAACTTGAGAGAATGGGTCAAAGGAGCAGTTTAAAGTCCCTTTAACATACCATTCTACTAGATAAACAGAAACTGATGCTGTCTGTCTGATGGTGAGGGAAAAAACCAAACCAGTGATGAAAAAAGGTTGCTTTTAAGACATGTTTTTCTTTGCTTTCATTAAAGCTGATTCATTTGCTTAAAAAAAAAGGACCTTATAACCTTTTCTTAAATTTACTAGAGATATCCAACTATATCTATTCTTTTATGTGACTAAATCTTCTTTTTTTTTGTGACTAAATCTTTTAAGAATTAAGCAACCATTCCTCAAAATTTTATTTTTCTGACTGGAGCATACTTTAAGTCTATCAATTTAAACCAAAAAAGTTCTAACAAAATATAAAACTAACACACAAAAGTGATACACATCTGTACCATAAACATATCACTCCCCAAATAGGCATGATAAAGTGCCTTATTCCCTTAGACAATTATATTGATGAGGCTAGGATAATAGGTCCAATCCAAATTAGCTGAATATTAGCCTGAGATTTCACATTAGCCAGCTATCAATAAAATTACACTTTTATTCAAGAAACTAGACAAAAGGAAAATAAATTAACTACAACTACCAAAACAATTCAAGTAGATTTTCCCCTGCTGGCAGGGAATGGTTATCATACTAGCTTTACCTGCAGAAAGTGAACTAGCATTATCAGTTGTGTTAATTCCCAGAGAAGAGATATTAGGTGGATATTCTGAATATTTTGTATATTGTATGTTTCAGAAATAAGCAAAATAAACATAAACCACTTCCTTTGATACATGATCAAAAATGCCCACCCTAGATATCTAGGGATAGTTAAGTGGTTGCTCTTAGTTTGCTTTTGAATCAAGATCAAACTGTGGTGAAGGAAGCTTCCACTGGTTGCTAATCATTCTAACTGTTAATGGCTGACAATCTTAATTTCTATTTACAAGTCTATCATTGCAATTCAGTAAAATCTACAATGATAGTTACTTTTTTCTGGGTTGTTTTCAAGCTATGACATTACCTTGACCTTGTTAGTAGAACATTTTGATCCACAATCTCATTTTCTGCTAATACATTTATTAGGTAGAAACAATAGAAATGGGAAGTTATTAAGCAGCATGTTTTTGAAATCTAGTTGAGCAATCATTAACAAATATATGATCATGCTTGTATTTGAGAAATCTTAAGTAAATACTTTATTTCTAAATAGAGGCAGGATATTATAAGAACTTTCTGTAATAATATCTAAAGCATAGAACAGTTCAGGTTTTGCTTTATTAACTTTACAAGATGGGAAAAGATTTGATGATGCAAAAAAAGACATTTTATCTGCTACTTTAATGTCTAGGTTCCTATCTTAACTTCATATTAAATTCACAAATGTGCTGATATTTTACCAAAGACATCCAAAAGCCATGAGTACTATTTAGTTACTCTACAATTTTAATTTCCTTATCTCAACTCTTGTAGTTTTAGGAAGGTCCTAATGACATCACAAAATGACAAATATAAAAATATTCATTAATACAAATTTACATATATACATATAAATGCAGAGAGAAAAATTCCAAATTGTGTTAGAATTTCTTTGTTTGCTATCCACTTACAGCTAGCTATCTTTTCATGATGGGTAGCTTCATGATAGTGAAATAAATTGCTTACATATATTTGTTTAATCCCTGTAAATTAAAAGTATTCTGTCTGGTATTCAGGTTCATTTTCTGACATGCATATTTGACCTTTTCCATGGCATACACAAGACTAACATAAACAAAGAATATGCATAGGGAAGGTACATACTCCTTAATAGCAGGTTATTTATAAAATCTTACATCAAGCTTTCTGACAAGTTACTGAATATATTACAATGTTTAACAATAGATATCTTAGAAAAATCAGAAGGCACCAGAAGCAAGAGAGAAAAATGTTTCCAAGCTGTCTTCTGTTATGGTTCTGCAGTATCATCCTGGAACAGAGCTATGGGCTAAGCCAGAAAGTAACCTCTGGTCTTTAGGTCTACTATACTACCTATGGGGCTGTTCATATCTGAGACCAGTCACTTCTTGACAAGGCAAAAATAGTTGAACCTAATAGACAGGGTTCATTTGAACTCATTGGGTCATCAAATAGAATTAATGATCTCATGATCCAAGTGGATATTTCAATGCTGAGTCCATGATAAAGCCTGAAAGAATTAAACTCTTAGGAGAATTTAAAAGAAAGAAATGGGA
The DNA here is from genome assembly GCF_037893015.1 of Macrotis lagotis. Taxonomy (NCBI): domain Eukaryota; kingdom Metazoa; phylum Chordata; class Mammalia; order Peramelemorphia; family Peramelidae; genus Macrotis; species Macrotis lagotis. The sequence goes on from NC_133666.1 coordinate 286,164,716, forward strand.
GCTAAGAAGGTATGAGGGTAAAAAGGCACATGAAGATAAAATTCTTAGGGGGAAAAAAAGGAAAATATCAAAAAGGAAAATATTTTCTAAATTGTGGCTTAGTCTTATTTAATTGAAGCTTGAAAATATTTTTTAAATTGTGGCTTAGTCTTATTTAATTGAAGCTTGAGGTCTACTTTTGTTAAATGAATTTACAATTCTCATTGCATTTTCATATGAAAAGGAAAAAGACTGTAATTACCAATTATTATTAATAGAAATTGGTCATTGTTAACATATGAACCTGCCAAAATAAATGATTAGAAAGTAAGTAGATGACCCTAACAGCAACATGGGGTGGTGATTAACCTTGATGGACATGCTTATTTCATCAGTGCAATAATCAGGGACAATTTGGGGCTGTCTGCAATGGAGAATACCATCTGTATCCAGAGAAAGAACTGTGGAGTTTCAACAAAGACCAAGGACTATTACCTTTAATTTAGGGGAAAAAAAACTGCTATCTTATTGTCTGATCTTGTTATATCTCTTACACTTTATGTTTCATCTTTAAGGATATGATTTCTCTCATAACACTCAATTTGGATCAATATACAACATGGAAACAATGTAAAGACTGACAAATTGCTTTCTGTGGGGGGGAGGAAAGTGAGATTGGGGAAAAAATTGTAAAACTCAAAATAAATAAAATTTTTAATTAAAAAAATTAAAAAAGTAAAAAAATTAAGTAGATTTCCATCAATCGGGGAATGACTAAATTACTATACGTGAATGAAATGGAATGTTACTATGTTCTATGAAACAACAAATATGATGAATACAGAAAAACAAAAAAAGATTTACATGACTGAATTTAGTAGAGTCAAGAAAATAATATATATATAACAACAGCAATGTAAAATAGAAAGAATAATCTCAAAACAATCAAAAGTGAATGTAACAAAATTATAAAGAACAAGGAAGCCTTCAAAGAAGAAAAATGAGAAAACTCTCCTGCCTGCCCCTTTCCTCCAATCTTACTCCCTGGCAGATATATCATTTTCAATTTTTTTGATATAGCAATCAGTTTTGCTGATTTTTTTACTCTAACTTTTTTCATTTTTTTTAAAAAAATACTCATTATATAGAATTGTTCTTTGAGAAATGGGAAACGAGAGAAATCTGAGTGACATAAAACTAAATATATCAACAAAAATTTGTTTTTAAAAAAGTAAAGTATATAAATCTGTTCTAATTATGGGCCCTGATCATTCCAACAAACAGCATGTCTTTTCTGCAAACTGTGGAATCTCAGTGCCTTTAAAATACATTCTTTAATTTGTTTATTTTGCCTCTTAGATTGTAATTCAAGCAAAAATAACACTAAACAATTTTTAAATGTACAAATAAGTGAAAGCCATAGTGGAAAAAAATAGTCAACTTCTTTTGGAACAACCAATTACAATAATTTTATGTTTGGGGACTTAAGTTAATGTACTTAAAAGTGTTTTTCTTAGATGTCCAATGTTATAATTAGGTCCTGGAAACACCAACTTCGTTAAAATATTATTAGTGTTGGAACATAGCAAATTATGTCGCAAGATTAGGATTTATAAAATTAAAGTGTCCTTCTAGAATTATTCTCATTTTTTAAAATTTCCTTTACAAGTTGAAACAAAAATGTGATTTCAGACTTAGTAATCACAAATATATATTCATAGTACTAAAAGTACTTATTTGTACAAGACCAGGAGAACAGTTTTATTAACAGCAGTCTAAAAATACTTGTTCAGTTGTCTTCACTACTAAAGCATGTAATTATGTCACAACTGTTTACAAAGAACTGAAAAAACTAGATTAATCCATATGAGTAGAGTTTATGGTAGAGGAATTTACTGAAGGGTTGAACACTATATCAAAAAATATACCCTTGGGGCGGCTAGGTGGCGCAGTGGATAGAGCACTGGCCTTGGAGTCAGGAGTACCTGGGTTCAAATCCGGTCTCAGACACTTAATAATTACCTAGTTGTGTGGCCTTGGGTAAGTCACTTAACCCCATTTGCCTTGCAAAAACCTAAATATATATATATATATATGTATTGCACACCCTTAATTGGTTCATTTTATACTCTCTTGAAAAAGTATAATGGTTTGTTATACCATGCAATGAAAGAGCTATATAGGGATGTTTCTACTTCTAATAATTGCTTCTCTTACTATATTCTAATTCTGATATATTCTAATTTCATGATATATTCTAGTTCTTACAGAAATGCCTGAGAATAAACATGAAGCTTTCAAGACATTGAAATTATTCTGATATAGGTAAATTGCCACCTAAATGGAAGTTGAATGAACTCTAGACTGAAGAAGCAGCTAGGTGGTTCAATGAATAGAGAGATGAAACTGAAGTCAGGAAGTCCTGAATCACATTCACTATCTGTAAGACTTTGGTCAAGTCACTTAATCACTGTTTGCCTTAATCCACTGGAGAAGGAAATGGTAAACCATTCTAGCAATTCGATCAAGAAAACCCAAGGGGTATTATGATCCAACTAAGAGTTGGATCTATCTAAATGACTGAACACCAACACCATCACCAACAACAACACTGAATTAAGACAAAACTAATAACATTTGTCCTTCATTTCCTTTTCTTTCTTTTTTTTAATTAGGTTTTTTTTTTTTTTTGGCAAGGCAATGGGGTTAAGTGGCTTGCCCAAGGCCACATAGTTAGGCAATTATTAAATGTCTGAGGACAGATTTGAACCCAGGTACTCCTGACTCCAGGGCCGGTGCTCTATCCACTGTGCCACCAAGCCGCCCCTGTCCTTCATTGACAAGCACATGAATTGGATCTGAGTGAGGAGATGCTGTGCTAAGTCACCAATATCACTCCTCCCTCCAGAGACATCTGGCTCCAGTGATCAGATATGATTCAGCATGACTGGAGATGGTCCTGGATGCAAGGCAATCAAGGTTCAATAACTTGCCCAAGACCACACAGCTAGTAAATGTCAGAGGCTGGATTTGAACTCCCATTCTCCTCTCCAAGACAAAACTAACAATATTCTATTAAAATTCTATTCTAGAAAAGTTCTACTAATCTAGAGCAGTCCCTGGCATTTTTACCCTTCACATAAAAAAAAATTTCATTTCTCCCTCTATTGTACTATTCCTCTAAATTTATGCACACAGAGACATACCCTGAGAGCTTCCTTTTCTTGTCTGTACTCTATGAAATTCCTTCCTAGAGCAGGCTAAGAGGGGAAGTATCATCGGGAACCATTAGGAATCATAATGAGAAGGTTCACCTATTGCAAATGTGGTGGTGGCTCCACATTCACCAAGGTTCCAATATGTGGTAATACCTTCCTATTCAAAATGCCCCAAATGACCATGAGAGAGAAAGTCATTGTTTAGACACAATATTGTTATACTGAGGTGATAGAATCCTTCCACCATTTTTAGTCTATCTACAATGAAAACTTCAGTTCACAGTTAGAAGTAAAGTAAAAAAAAATACATACTGCATTGGTGACTTCAATTTCATATACTTTCTGGAACATCTGGCGCTCAAAAAAAACAAGCCTGCCATTGCCACCTCCCTTCTTAACAGATGTTCCAGTGACCAAAAGTTTATCATCTGGACTGAAGCAGCAATCTGTCCTGAAGAGAAATAAATATTTGTCATAAGTGTTGAGAAGGAATTATTAATAAAGTAAGGACAATACTTGAAGTTTTTTTCATCTTTATTTCTGAATTTGGGCTAGAAATAGAAAGAAAGAAGGAAAGACCAGATTACTTTTATGACTACATCCTATGATGATAGTTATTTCTTTAGACCAATTCTCTCTATTCCCAAAATTTTGAATTGGTCTTACCAGCTGCCATTTACAAGCTGGACTTCTCTAGGATGGCTTTTTAATAGATCTTGTTATTAGAATTTTGGCTGTTTAAATAATTTGCAAGATACACACACACACACACACACACACACACATATGCACAAATATGACTTCTAGTAGTTTACTGTATGATGCAAAGTGCACAAACAGCACTCTATTGATTAGCAACCTTATGAATGTTGTACATATTAAAATATGGGTTTTTTTAAAGATGAAAATTACAACTAAGATATTTCTCAATATTGTTTTCATCTTGCAATTTTCTAAGTTTGGGGATTAGATTTAGTTCCTTTTAATACCAGTTCCAGGGGCAGCTAAGTGGCGCAGTGGATAGAGCACTGGCCCTGGAGTCAGGAGTACCTGAGTTCAAATCTGGCCTCAGACACTTAATAATTACCTAGCTGTGTGGCCTTGGGCAAGCCACTTAACCCCATTTGCCTTGGAAAAGAAAAGGGAAAGGGAAAGGGAAAGGGAAAGGGAAAGGGAAAGGGAAAGGGAAAGGGAAAGGGAAAGGGAAAGGGGAAAGGGAAAGGGAAAGGGAAAGGGAAAGGGAAAGGGAAAGGGAAAGGGAAAGGGAAAGGGAAAGGGAAAGGGAAAGGGAAAGGGAAAGGGAAAGGGAAAGGGAAAGGGAAAGGGAAAGGGAAAGGGAAAGGGAAAGGGAAAGGGAAAGGGAAAGGGAAAGGGAAAGGAAAGGAAAGGAAAGGAAAGGAAAGGAAAGGAAAGGAAAGGAAAGGAAAGGAAAGGAAAGGAAAGGAAAGGAAAAAAGAAGAAGAAATACCAGTTACAGTGAATATCAAAGGGAAATTACTTCTCTAGAATGAAAGACAAATTGTTTACTAATCTAACCACAGGGATGGTTTTGTTACTGATTCACTGTGATAATCTACAAAGTCCCTTTAGTTAGCTATTTAGAGAAACAGACATAATAGTCAATTAATCAAACAAACAGGGAATGATGTGAATAAGTTAGTGGTGCCAAATGCTAAGTTGAAAAGTATCACGTATAAAAATATTTATATAATAAGCATTACAATTCAGTCTATTTTAAGGAGGCAAAAATGTATATAATATATGTAATATATATAATATATATAAACACTTCTTATATGTTTATAAGTGTTAGATATATATATTTCCATACCTGCAAAGTCTTGTATCAATGAAATTATAGGTCTGATTAAGAACCTTAAAATAAAATTACAAATATAAATGTACAGATTTCTATAACAAGTATATATGTATGAGAGAGAGAGAGAGAGAGAGAGAGAGAGAGAGAGAAAGTCCTGGTGTGGAAACTGTACCTACTGGTACAATGAACTATTATTTACAGTAGTAGGATATTGACTGGGGCAATTAGAAGATTGGAGGCAGCTAGGTGGATAGAGTGCTGGACCTGGAGTCAGGAAGACTTGAGTTCAAATCTGATCTCAGATACATACAAGTTATGTGGCCCTGGGCAAGTCACTTAACATCTATTTATTTTAATCCACTAAGGAATGAAATGGTAAACTACTTCAAGTATCAATGCCAAGAAAATCTCATGAAGGGTTTTGAAGAGTCAGATAGGACTGATTGACTTAACAAGCAGAGGTTTAGTAACTTGCCCATTGTCATCCCGTTAACATGTGTTAAACTAATTCAAACCTAATTCTTTCTGATTCCAAAGCTGAACTTTTATTCATTAAGAGAAAATCCCTTATATCTCTATTTATAAACACATATACATATACATAAATATGTATAAATATATATTCACACACATATTTTAGTTTATGATCTATTAAGAGAATCATTCTATTTCTTAATTTCAAAACCACCTCATACTTTAACCTAATCACACACCAAAAAAAAAAAAACCAAGAATCTTCAATGACTTTCATTACTGTCTAGAGGTTAAAACTAAAAGAGGAAAAGTAATATGGTCAATAAAAAGAGGCCAGGGGTGGGAGGGAATGAGGTGGGGTAGTCCAAATCCCAAGGCCTTCTTTTGGATGACCTAAATATTAAATAATGTAAGTAATCCCTAATTAGAGGAAATATTGTGTTTCTTTGCCAACCTTTAGTGCATCAAGTACAAAGAATAGCTGTTAAACTTACATTGAGAAGAAGGTGGGAAGATTTGAAGCTGAAAACAATGGCTTCTTGAACTGTCGTATATCCCACAGTTTTAAAGTATCATCCCCTGGAAAAGAAATGAGGGCAAAGAATGAAAAAGAATGTTACCTGTTTCATTCATACATATAAAGAATGTTTATTTTTCAAGTGCATTTGTTTTGGAAGACTGTAAAAGGTAGAAAGAAGGCAGGTTTCTTTTCATTAAGAAAATTTCCAGTTATTACTTTCCCACTTTTAACCACATCTGTAAGAGAAAAAGAAAGCCTCCAACAAGTACTCTCAAGAATGATTTTCAAGCAGATGGTATTTCCCCCCAGGGCATTTCTGCAGGACATCCTGCTTTCTTCAAAAGCTCTTAATTGACTAACCATCAGGACTAAAATGTAGTTCAAATCCTCATAGACTCTCTCCTCAGCAAAGTGTTGGTAAAGACATCCATTCGTTAACATTGATAAGAATGATCCTTGTCAATCCCTCCCCCACGTTGTAACTGTAACTGCAACTATTATTTATTGCTCTCCCATGTACTACACCTTTTCCTAGTCATTTTAAGAGTAATGAATTTTTTAAAGTATCACATTCTTATATTTCTATCGGGCTACTAATTCCTGACTGGAATGACAACTGGAACTTAAGACAAGCAATGTCTTTGTTGGTCAAGTTCCCTAGTGCCCACAGCTGAGACATGCCTCATCTCCCTCAGATGCAATATGGAATTTGCATCAGAAACAAGTGAAGTGAATTGGGATTCAATAAAAATCTCCATTCCCTCACCAGTGATCTTTTCTTTGAAGTTCAAAATTTGGCAGGTAAGCTAATATTCAACTAGCAGGATAGCCATCTGCTTTTTTTGGCCTAGATCCAAAAAATATTCACAATGAATATTAACCTACTGCTTATATTCTTAACAAAAAGTTACCAATAAGGCCATAATTTGCAACCCACAGAAAAAACATTTATCTGCCTTAACTAGCTCAGTTGACCAGGCAAAAACTAGAGCCAGAAGAGTGATTTACATTATTCTGAGGCTACTGGTTGAGTGGACTTACATTGTGATGTCATACAAATAATATATTTGCTTACCTAACAAATCAACAAAATGCCTGTTTTTAGGATGAATAACAGGAAAAATTGGAAAGCACATAATTATTGTTATAACTATTATTCCATGAATTATCATTAAGCATTTATTAATACCACCATGGTACAATCCTAGCTTCTCTAGAGTTTTTAAAGATTTGTTTAGATATAGTCTCTTACCATAAGGAGTTGACAATATGGTGGGCAAAAGTGATGTATAAGCAAATATATATGATATAATATGATATTTTATATAAAATGCTTAAGATTACACAGAGTAAAGTGAGAATACTTTGGATGAATTAAGATTCAATCATTCAATTTGGATAAGGAAGTGTTCTTGGTAGAGGTAGATTTTGACCTAAGTTCTAATAGATTGGCTATTCATGGAAATCAAACTGCTCATAAGATCATAGAATTACTCTGAAGAGACCTCAGAACCTTAGAGATCATCAACTTTAGCCCCCCCCATTTTACAGATAATGTCAATAAAATGCACAGTGATTTAATGGTTTACTCACTGTGACCCCACTAGTAATTAGCAGAACCTGGATTCTATGACCTCAAATTATAACTTTTTTCAATCAGTCAACAAGTCCATAATATGGTAAAATCATCATGGCAAGCTCTGGCTACAAACAAAGGCAAATATATAGCCCTTGCCCTCAAAAAGCTCACATGAGGAATACACCCAAGTGAATGGAAAGTAATCTTAGAGGGGAGGCACTAGGCTATCTGGAGGAATGGAAACAGATTTCACTAGGATGCAGGGTTTGAGTCAAGCTAGAAGGGAAAACTGATGAGGAAGAGTTTTTCCAGGAAGCAGCAGGCCAGTCGTTTCTCAACCAAACTCTACTAAAAGTAAGGATAAGGAAAACCAGAGTTACAAAGATCCCCAGATCAGTCTTGGAGAGACAGAGAGACCTGTAAGCACTGGGGACAGGATCTGGCCAGGAGAGTACAATGAGAAGAGTCAAGAACAGAAAGAGATGATCAGGCTTGGGGGGGAACAGAAAGAAACACCAGGGATCCCTGGACAGCCACAGAGAGCAGGAATAGGAGACATAAGAGCACTAGCCTGTCCTAGGTCACAGCTGTAGGGTGGAAAAAAGTGATTGCACTAGGATATGGACAGGGAACAAGGAATAACTTTAGAAACAAGCAGCAACTAAGAAGCCAAACAAAGTTTACCATCCAGCTGAGGAGCCTGCAGTGGAAGGGCCAGAGCAGAGTCTCAAACCAAAGGGGAGCCTGTAGTTCAGTCGCTCTGAACTCACAGACCCTTCCAGCAGGCTATCTTTGTAAATTCCCATCCAAGGATGAGCCAAAAGATGCAAATATGAAGTCAGAAGCATGCAGAAATCAGACCAGGTCAGTGAACAGACTTTACCCCAAATGTAAGTTTGCCCCTAGAAGGGCACAGGGTCTGACATTAACACTAACAGAGTCTAAAAGTCAAGAGGGAGCCCAGAAGAATGAGCAAACAGTCAAAAGAACCCCATCATACAGAGTTATTAAGGTGAAAAGAAAGCTTAAGACACAAACCCAGCCAAAAAAAAAAAGTGACTCAAAGGTATCTAAAAGTCAAGCCTCAAAGAAAAATGTAGTTTAGACACAATCTCAACTAGAATCCCTGGAAGAGTTAAAACAAGAGTTTTATTATATTTTTTAAAAAGTCAAAAATTATTTTAAAAACCAAATAAGGGTAGTAAAAGGGGGAAATGACCAAAAACATAAGAGCAAGGAATAATCTATGAAAAGAACATTAGCAGTCTGGGACAAGAGGACAACTCTGCCTAAGCAACAAAACTAAAATGAACCAAATAGAAGTCAATGACTCCATGAGACAACAAGAAATACTAAAATGAAGACAAAATACTTAAAAACAAAGAGAGAGAGAGAGAAGAGAGAGAGAGAGAGAGAGAGAGAGAGAAGATATGTGATCTCTCATAAATAAACGGCCTGAAAAATAGATCAAAAAGAGATAATCTGAGAAATATTGGGCTATCTGAAATCCATAAACAAACAAAAAAAAAGGCTAGACATATTTCAAGAAATCTTCAAATTAACCCAGTATGATCTCAAATAGAGGGCAAAATAAAAATTAAAAGAATTCACCAGATACTTCCTAAACAAAAAAAACCCAAAATGAAAACCCTCAGGAACATTACAGTCAAAATCCAGAGCTTTAGGTCAAAGGAAAAATACTATAAGCAGCCAGAAATAAAAAAAATACCAAAGAGTCATAGGATTACACATAATTTAGCAGCCATCACCATAAAGAAGTCAAAAGCTTGGAATATGATATTCCAGAAGGCAAAGAATCAGGGTTTACAACCAAGAATAACATATGTAGCAAAACTGAGTATAATCCTATAAAAGTGGTTAAGGGGGAAAGATATTTAATGAAGAAGAGGGTTTTCAAGTTATAAACTGATAGAGGTAAAGAGAAATTTTATCAATCAAATAGAGTACCCAAGAGATGCCTAAAAGAGTAAATCAGAGTGTGCAATCCATAAGGAACTAAGGGGCAGCTAGGTGGCACAGCATAGGTCCTGGAGTCAGCAGGCCCTGAGTTCAAATCTAGCCTTAGACACTTAATATTTACCTTGGGCAAGTCACTCAACCCCAATGCCTTGCAAAAAAAAAAAAAGAGTTAATAGTGAATTGAAGGGTAGAGGGGGATGTAGGAGAGGGAAGAAATATGTACTTATGTAGCCACTACTATGTGCCAAGCACTTCAACAAGATGTTTTGTAAATATCATTTCATTTGATCCTCACAACAATATTGTGAGGTAGATGCTAATATTGTCCTAATTTTAGAGTTGAGGAAACGGAGGCAGACAAAGATTAAGTGACTTGCCCAGAGTAACAAAGATAGCACATATCTGAGGATGGATTTGAAATCAGATCCTTCTAACTCTAGATCCAGCAATCTAATCAGTGTATTATCTCTAAGCATCTTAAAGATAGAGTAAAATATATAGATTTGGGGTAAAAGTATTTTAGTGTTATCTGTGTTTATTGAACAAAAGAGAAGACAATATTACTAGAATTAATGTGTACATAAAATAGAATACATAGAATATACAAGAAGCAACCTGCCAAAGCAGACTCAGAAACTTTATGAAAACAACTATGAAACACTTTTCACACAAATAATATCAGATCTAAATTATTGGGCAAATATCAGTTGCTAAGATGATTATCAGGCCGAACTAATATAATAAAAATGCTAATTCGACCTAAATTAAACTACTTATTTAGTGCCAAACCAATCAAACTTCCAAAAAATTATTTAAGGGAGCTAGAAAAAATAGTAACTAAATTCATATGGAAGAACAAAAAGTCAGGAATATCAAGGGAATTAATGAAAAACTAAAAAAGGCAGCCTTGCCATACCAGATCTAAAATTATATCATAAAGCATCAGTTATCAAAACAATCTGGTACTGGCTAAGAAATAACGTGGTGCAAGGCAGCATGAGTTTCCAGAAGGTCTCTGCAAAATACTTCAAAAATCTTCATATTATGGCTCAAACCAAATTTTAGAGAGGCTGAACCAACAAAAAGACCCAGTGAATCAATTCTCCAGCCCAAGGTAACTTTGAAGATCCACGAGAAGGCTCTGTTGCACTGGGATCAGAAGGGACGGCACTACAGCTGAGGTCATGCTGGAGCAAACAATCTCCAATCTTCCAGGAACAGCCTGTGGGGGTGCCTGGATCGGGGGGGGGGGGGGGGGGGGCGCACCTGAACTCAGACAGTAGAAGCAGTTTCCAGACCTCCCAATCCAGATCAACATGAAAGCTCTGCCACAGTGATCCCAGAGCCCAGGCCAGCATTGCACTTAGCACAGCCACAGCATTCAGCGTAGCCACAGCCCTCAGCACAGCCCTGGGCTTCCTGGCAGCTGCTTCAAGGGCTCTCAGCCCTAAGAGTTAAGGGGATTGGGGGAGACTATCAAGGTCTCTATATTATCCCTGGGGCAGGATTAGACCCTTGTTGCAGTCTAGGGCCTCCTATTGCCACAGCAGAACAGGGACCCTCCTCACAGTTCCAGGGCAGAGGGAAGTGCTTGTGGTCATCCACAGACTAAAGCACAGGCCAGTAGTGCAGTCAGAGACTTGCATAAGACCTTGAAGGAACTGAGATCCTTGTGGGGATGTTCCAATAACACTCAAAAGCACAACAAAACCAGGGCACAGTCTGGGGAGAAAGAGTAAACAGAAAAAAATAGTACCTGACCACTTTGATTCCCAAGGAGGATCAAACACACACTCAGAAGATGACAAAGTCCAAGCTTTTGTATCCAAAGTCTCCAAGGAAAAGAAGAACAGGTCTCAGGCTATGGCTGAGCTCAAAAAAAGATTTTGAAAATCAAGTAAGGGAGACAGAGGAAAAATTGGGGAGAGAAATGAGAGGATGAAGGAAAATCATGAAATCCAAGTCTGGAGGCCTGGTCAAGAAAATACAAAAAATACTGAAGAAAATAACATATTAAAAAGCAGTTTAGGTCAAATGGAAAAAGCAGTCCAAAAGGTTAATGAGTCAAAGAATGCCTTAAAAAGCAGAATTGGCCAGATGAAAAAGGAGATCAAAAAGGTCTTTGAAGAAAACAATTCCTTTCAAATGTAGAATGGAGCTAAATAAAGGAAGTTGATGACTTTGCAAGAAATCAAGAAATAAAACAAAACCAAAAGAATAAAAACTAAAAGAAAATGTGAAATATTTCATTGGAAAAACAACTGAACTGGAAAACAGATAGTTTTATTGGGCTACCTGAAAGTCATGACCAGAAAAAGAGCCTAGATTTCATTTAAAAACAATTTCAACAGGATAATTGCCCTGAAATTTTAGAAACAGAGAGTAAAATAGAAATCAAGGGAATCCACCAATCTCCTCCTGAAAGAGATTCAAAATAAAATAACTCTCAGGAAATTCTAAGACCAAATTCCAAGACTTCCAAATCAAAGAGAAAATTTTACAAGAAGCTAGAAAGAAACAGCTCAAATATCATGGCACTGCAATCAGGATTACATGGGATTTAGCAGCTTCTACATTTAAGGCCTTGTTAGGGCTTGGAATATGATATTCCGTAAAGCAAAAGAGCTTGGGCTACAACTGAGAATCAACTACCCAGCAAAACTGAACATTCTCTTCCAGGTGAAAAGATGGACATTCAGTGAAATAAGGAATTTCAAACTTTCCTGTTGAAATGACCAGAAGTTTGATCTCCAAGTACACAGGACTCAGGTGAACCTTAGAGAGGGTGGATGGGAAGGGCAAATTATGAGGGATTTAATGATGTTGAACTGCTTGTTTCTATTTGGGGAAATGATGCTAATGACCCAAATGAACCATCTCAATTAATAGAGCAGTTAGAAGGAGCATATGTAGATAAGGAGCAGGAGGGAGTTGAATATGAAGGTATTATATATTATAAAGATGGAGTCAAAGGGTGAAAAAGGAATGTACTGGGAGAAAGGGAAAAGAGAGCTGAATGGGCTAAGATATTTCAGGTAGAAAGTCAAGAAAAAGCTTTAGCAATGGAGTGGAAGGGGGGAAGGTGAGAGGAACTGAGTTCATCAGAATAGGATATTGAAATCTATCTTATCCCAGAGGAAAAAGGAGAGGAAGGGAATGAGAGAAAGGGGTCAGGGGAGAGAGGGGTATAGGTATTAGAAGAGAGGGAAGATTGTGGGAGAGGTAATAAGATTCAAGACAGTCTTTTTTTTGTTGTTTTATGCAAGGTGATGGGGTTGGTTGGCCTGCCCAGGTCCACATGGATGGATAGTTGTTGGGTATTTGGGGTGGGTTTTGGCTTTGGGTCCTCCTAGCTCCAGGGCCAGTGCTCTGTCTGCTATGTCATTTGGCTGTTCTACAACACACTTTCAAGGAGTGATGAAGTGAAAAGAGAAAGAAAACAGAATAAATGGGATTGTGGAGGAATGGAAGGAGGGAAATACAATTAGCAATAGAAACTGATAAAAATATATTGAAGCAACATCCCTGATGGACTTATGATAAAGAATGTGATTCATCCCAGAGACAGAGCTGATGGAATCTGAACACAGATTTTCTTTTTCTCACACTTTAATTTTCATAAGGCTTTTCTGGGTGGGGGGAGGGGGGGTGGTGGATATTATATTTACCCTTACAACAAAACTATTTTAGTAATGTGTAAATTAATTGATTTATTGATTGATTAATTAATTAAGATTATAAAAAAGAAATAGATTGGTGGATCAGTGGAATAGATTAGGTACAAAAGAGACAGCAAGAAATGACTATAGTCGGGTGGATAGGTGGCGCAGTGGATAGAGTACCAGCACTGGAGCCAGAAGTACCTGAGTTCAAATCTGGCCTCAGACACTTAATAATTATCTAGCTGTGTGGCCTTGGGCAAGCCACTTAACCCCATTTGCCATGCAAAATTCTAAAAAAAAAAAAAAATGACTATAGTAATCTACTGTTTGATAAACCCAAAGAGTCCAGTTTCTGGGATGAGAACTCATTCTTAATCGATAAAAACTGGGAAAAGTAGAAGATGGTATGACAGAAACTAGAATTAGACCAACATCTCACACCTTATACCAAGATAAGGTCAAAACTGGTGAAGAATTTAGACATAAAAGACAATATTATAAGCCAATTAGGAGAACAAGAAATAGCTTACCATCAGATCTCTGGAAAGGGGAGTAGTTTAGGATCAAACAAGCTATAGAGAACATTATAAAAAATATAAAATGGATAATTTGGATTACATTAAATCAAAAAGGTTTTTACACAAACAAAACCACTATAACCAAGATCAAAAAGGAATGTAGTAAATTAGGAAACAATTTTACCACCAGTGTTTCTGACAAGGACTCATTTATAAAATATATAGAGAACTGAGTCAAATTTATTAAAAAAATAATTAATTCCCCATTTGACAAATGGCCAAAGGATATGCAAAGGCAATTCTCAGATAAAGAAATCATATGAAAAATTGCTCTAAATCTTTACTGATTAGAGAAATGCAAATTCTAGCATCTCTGAGGTACTACCTCACACCTCTCAGATTGGCCAATAAGACCAGAAAGGATGATGATCAATGTTGCAAGGGATGTGGGAAATCTGGGACACTAACGCATTGTGGGTACAGTTGTGAACTGATCCAACCCTTCTGGAGAGTAATTTTGAATAGTACCCAAAGGGCAATAAAAATTTGCGTACCCTTTGATCCAGTAATACCACTATTGGGTCTGTATCCTGAAGAAATCCCATATGTACAAAAATATTCATAGCAGCTCTGTTTGCAGTGACAAAGAATTGGAAATTGAATGGGTGCCCAGCAATTCGGGAATGGCTGAACAAATTGTGGTATATGTGAGGTGATGGAACATTATTGTTTTATAAGAACTCATGAGGGATGGGATTTCAGAGAAGCCTGGAAAGACTTGCATGAACTGATGCTAGTGATATGAGCAGAACAAGAAGAACATTATACACACCAACAACAACATGGGGTGTTTTCCAACCATGATGGACTTGCTCACTCCATCAGGGCAATAATCAAGGACAATTTTAGGGCATCTGTGATAAAGAATACCATTTGTATCCAGAGAAGAAACTGTAAAGTTTAAATGAAGACCAAAGTTTATTATCTTCAATTTTTAAAAGTTGTCTTATGTATTATTTAATTTTGTTATCTCTAATGTTTCTTTCTTCCTTTTGGATCTGATTCTTTTCTCACAACATGTTCAACTTTGAACTATACCTATCATGGAGGTAAATGTAAAGCCTATAATGAGATTGCCTTCTGTTGGAAGGGAAGGGAGGGAGTAAAAAAAAAAAAATTGTAAAACTCAAAACACTGTCAAAAAAAATTGGTAGAAACTACCATTAAATGTAATTGGAAAACAAAATATATAATAAAAAGCAGAATATCAAAAAGAGAGAGATAAAAAAAAGTTTAGATAGTGAAGAAGACATTAAAAGAGGTTTACAATAATGGAAATAACTCTAGAGGAGAGAGTCCCTCTATCAGGCTACTAATTCCTGCACAGAATGACAGCTCAAATTTAAGCAAGGCTACCTTATAATTTAGAAGGATAACAACTGAACCTGGAATAGATAATTCCAGTGGTGGAGGTTAAGCCAAGGAAAATCAGATCAGATATAACTGCTGTTTGGGGTGGATAACTGGGAAATAATGAAATTGAAAGAGAAGGCAGAAAGATTTAACTCATTTCATTATCTATCCACTGCGCTACCTAGCTGCCCCTATTACCTTTAATTTAGGGGAAAAAAAACTTATTATGTAATTTTGCTATTTCTTATACTTTATTTTTCTTCCTTAAAGATATGGTTTCTCTCTTATCACATTCAACTTAGATCAATATATACCATGGAAACAATGTAAAGACTGACTTCTGTGGGGGGGGGGGGAGCAAGATTAGGGGAAAAAAATTGTAAAACTCAAAATAAAATCTTTCTTTAAAAAATATCCATATTCTTAAAACATGCTCCAAATCAATAATAATTAAAGAAAAGCAAAAAACAACTTTGACTCTCTATCTCACACACACACATCAGGTTGACAAAAAATGAAAGGGGACTAACGTGTGAGGTGCTTTGAGAAAATAGGAACATAGGGGGTGGCTAGGTGCCGCAATGGATAGAGCACTGGCCTTGGAGTCAGGAGTACCTGAGTTCAAATCCGGCCTCAGACACTTAATAATTACCTAGTCGTGTGGCCTTAGGCAAGCCACTTAACCCCATTGCCTTGCAAAATCTAAAAAAAGAAACAAAAAGAGAAAGTAGGAACATTAATGTACTACTGGTAGAGCTATGAATTGGTCCAGCTCCTCTAGAAAACAATTCAGAACCATGACCACCAAAGGCTCTAAATTGCACATTCTTTGATTCACTGGTCTGTCAACTAGCATTTAATTGCCTACTATATGCCAAGCACTATTAGATCTTTGCTTCAAAGAAATGAAAGGTACAAAAATATATAAGACAGCTCTTTTTGAATTGGCAAGGAACTGGAAATTGAGAGCATATCCATCAATCAGGGAATGGTTGAACAAATTATGAGACAGGCTCAAGAAACTTGGTAAGTCTTGTAGAAAATGTTACAGAGGAGGAAGTGAGGAGAATGAGAACAATGTATACAATAACAGAACTGTAAAGATAAATAATCCTGGAAGATAGTATCTTACACAATAATGACATTATAAAGATAAGGAATCCTAGAAGACAGTATCATCAATCATAATTCCAGTAGATCACTGATTGATTATTCTATCCTATTTGTAAAAGAGATAAACTAAGAAACAGAATAAGAGTATTTTAAATGTGTCCTGGAAGGCAGAGATGTGGTTGAATAAACTAGGGCTCTCCAGTCAAAGAGACAGTAGGATAATAAAATGGAAATATACTACTTCTGCTTAGAAAGTTACAGTTATGAATATTTTCCTTTCTTTTGTAGGTCCACTGGTTGAAGATGATAAAATGCTACAATGTTCCAGAGAATAGATAATACTGAAGCAGTAATGGAAAGCATAATTAGAATATTAATAAACAGGCAGTAGAGATGCTGCTCATCCTTAGCATGGGTTTTGAAGAATTTAGAACCATTATGAAAATGATAACTAAAGCTGAGATTTAGGCAAATTAATAGGACACTAAAAATATTTTTCCTTTATGTCTTTATAGCTTACATGAAAAATTAAACTAATATAATACTAAATATAAAAACACAGGTAGTTTTGATTTTTTCTAGGATATTAACTTTTGATTTTAAAAACATTTAATTTTGAAAACAGTACCTTGAACAACACACACAGATAAATTTTTTCACACTTACCTCCCCGAGAGGCAAGGACAATGCCATCATAGGAAAATGTCACACAGGAAGTATCTGTGCCAGGATCATGGGCCTGCCTGCAGTGGAATTTGGTATGAACCTGATTTTGAGTGGAAAAAAAAATTAAAGTTTTTAATTCAAATGAGATCATTGCTCTGACAATATAATATATAATATACTCAAACATTTTCATGAATTTTAAATAATGAATATATTTCTCAGAAGTGTCTTATATAACTTTCTTTACATGATATGGACATGCAATAAGGAAAATATCAAAAGCAGACAAGTACTTAAAGATTTGCCTATGAAATAGGTATTAGTATATTATTCTTATTTTATAAAGAAAAGGCTGAGAGAAGCTAGGTGACCTACCCAGGATCGTATAGTAAGTACTGAGTTGTTGTTTAGCTGTTATCTGACTCCTCCTAACTCTATTTGGGATTGTTTGGGTAAAGATATTGAAGTAATATGCCATTTTCTTATCCATCTCATTTTATAGATGAAGAAACTGAGGCAAACAGGAGTAAATGACTTGCCCAGGGTCCTACAGTTAGCATCTAAAAGCCAGATTTGAATCAGGAAAATGAGACCTTCTGACTCCAGGTCCAGCACTTTGTCTGCTGCACCATCTCGCTGCCCAGATTTTAAACCTAGATTTTCCTGATGCCAAATTTGGCACTGTATCTACTATGTCACATGATAATAAGAGTCAAGGTATAGACAAGCTTGCAGGTTGCTTAAGAATAAATATAAAAGTTGCTGGAGGTGGGGAATAATCTGCCTTTTTATCAAGTGAAGGTGGAATGGAATACAGGTGTGAATAAGAAAATGAACATATTTATTTTATAGTGACTTGGTGTTCAGAAGGCAAATTTTCTATAACTACCCAGGTTACTCTCACAAAATTATTAACAAAATGGTGAACTAGATATTTTTTAATCCTCTCAAACTACTAAATAGAAATTATATGCTGAAGGTGAAACAATTTCGATAGATTCAATGGTCAAGGACACCTAAGACTCCAAAGAAGGCCAGGAACTTATATTTGCCCTAAATCCATGTAGTACCCACTCCCCTCCCACCCACTATGAGAGTGGCAAAAGAGCTTCACTAACCTCTAGCCAAACTAGCTTCACTAACCTCTAGTCACAAACCTGCAACAAAATTCAGACCCATACCCTAATACCCCTGCCTTCTTCCCACTCCCTTAGAAATCAGACTTCCAACTATGTAAGTCTGGGGGACTTTGGTGGCCAGTAGAGCAGCAGTATTCTGTGCCACAAAAAGACCTCTACAGGAAA
This sequence comes from Macrotis lagotis, assembly GCF_037893015.1. Taxonomy (NCBI): domain Eukaryota; kingdom Metazoa; phylum Chordata; class Mammalia; order Peramelemorphia; family Peramelidae; genus Macrotis; species Macrotis lagotis. The sequence continues at coordinate 286,182,961 of NC_133666.1, forward strand.
AGAGAAGGAACTGGAAATGAGTCTGGGCGTGAAATCGAACTTAATTTGATATCTTAACCTTCATCCTCCTCCCAATATCTCAGAGATCCAAACTCCAAAGGACAGAAATTGTCTTGGGTTGCAAAAGCACCAGTGTGAAAGTGCTATATACTGATGAGCAGAACTGAAGAATAGAGGGAATGGGAATGTGTATACTGGGGACAGGAGAAAGAGGATAATGTGACACTCCACTAAGTCTGAGGAAAAGAATGCAGAATTAACTTCCAGTTCTGTTCCTCCAAAAGTTACTTTGGGCAGAGAGACCTAGTCAATGAATCATGAATTGCACAATTTGGGAGTAGCCTGTGAGGCTTTGAGAAAACACCATTAGAGGGAAAGAGTCAGAAAGAGAGCAATAGGGAAAAATAAGGGGTAAAAAATACCAAAGATATCAAGAGGAAAAAACATCAAAGGTTTGAGCATAAGCATATAAATCAATAAGCATTAACAGCAAAGGGAAATATGTTGTCCAGGTTTAGTAAATGAATTCAGGCACCTATGAATAAATATTGCAAAAAGCAAAGGAAAATGATCTAACACTTGGTAAGACAGAGGCCATTGAAGAATTTGAGAAGACAAAACCACCTGTGACTGAGTGGATTAAAAAAGAAATGAGAATTATGAGAACAGAAGGCATGACCTGGATAGCAGAAAAAATTGGTAGTATAGAAAAATTTGTATTTGAAATAGTCTCACAGCAGAAACAAAATAGAACAACCATTGAGGATGCAAAAATACAGGAGTGAAGAAAATCGAAAAGAAAAGCAAAAAATAATATCTAAAGGGTACAAAAAGCCCTAATTCAAGCAACATATATTGATCTTGAAGACTGTATAAAGAGAAACAAATAAAGGATTACCAGAAAAAGTCAAAAAAATGTGAACAGCATTATGCAATAATACAAAAAAATTATCAACAGAAATAATAACTGAAATAATGATAGAGTGCCTACAAATAATGAATAAATAAAAGCTCCAAACTCTAACACATATAGCAATTACATTTAACAATTCAATTCAGAAACAACAAATTCTTCAAGCAACCAAGAGAACGACTTTCAAATATGGAAGGAAAGGAAATTTAAATAACCTAAGACTATGCTATATTCACCAGAAAACACAAGAGAATGGAATAATGTGTTCTAAAAGGCAATGGAGATATCCAAGAAGACCTACCCTGCAAACTGAATCTAAACTATTTTTTTTTTTTAGGTTTTTGCAAGGCAATGGGGTTAAGTGGCTTGCCCAAGGCCACACAGACATCAATTTTATTTCCAGTTCTTTACCATTACAAAAAATGCTACTATAAATCATTTTTTATGCATGGTGGTGGCTTTTCTTGGGCTGTAGGTCTAATAGTGAAATATCGAAAGGGTAAGGACACTTTGATCACTATTTGTGTAAATTTCAAACTATTTTCCAAACTGATTAGAAATAGAGTATAGTCAATTTGGCAAAGGAAGCAGTCGAGCAAGGAGCCCCCACCCCAACCTAACTCCTTCAAATCTAGACTGAATGCTGATGGGAAAAATCCAAGAAAAAGTTAGTCATTTTCCTAGGCCAGGTCCTTATAAGAAGACAGACAAGGGTCTGAGGACAATGGAAGGGGTTCAATACAAAACACAATTTGCACATCAGTACCAGGAGGAATCTGTGAACCATGAAAGAATGCAACACAGAGCAGAGTTAGGTGGTAAAGTGGAAAGAGTACCAGTCCTGAAGTCAGGAGGACCTGAGTTCAAATCTGTCCTCAGACACTTGACACATACTAGCTGTGTGACATTGGGCAAGTCGTTTAATCCTAATTGCCTTGCCAAAAACAAATAAATAAAACAAAACAAAACAAACAACAACAACAACAACAACAAAATGTGTCACAGGCTCGTACCTGGGCAGGTATGACCTAGCAGCTTTGCTGTCCATTACTTAACTTTGGGTCCAGGACCTAAACAGACCTGTGACTATCCCTTACCTTATTATTCCTATCCACTTGAGGTCTCAAGTTCAAGGTAGTAAAAAGAAGTTCAGAAGCAAGTAGAAAAGGTGTGGCTAAGATCCTAGGAATAACTAGGGTAAAAATCCCTGATCAAAGAGAAATCTGCAGTTCTATTACTCTAAACTCTATTATTCTAGCTTCCCAGTAGGCTGACAGTGGCCAAGTCCAGTAGAGGTTTACTGTTATTCAGATTCAAATTCAGGTTAGGAACATGCAAATCTCTGAGATCAGAGTAGAAATCATCAGACTAATTGAGAAGAACTGAAAGTTTACAGGACCAAAGGCTAAATTGTCCTTGAGACCCTATAATGCAAAACTCATTATATCCTCAAAAAGAAGTACCAACCCAAACTTTCCCTATAGAAATTAACAAAGTCTAGGGTCAACAATAAGGCCAAAGGAGGAAGCAGACCAGAACAATGAGGAAAAAGAAGATTCCAATTATAAAATTGATGATGAGGCATTTCAAGATGCAAACCAAGAAGAGAATGACTCCAAAGAATTTACTAGCAAAGACTAAAAGAAAAACTTAGGTAGGAACAAATTCATCTAGAAATTCTAAAAGAAATGAAATAAGGGAGGAGAGAGAAACAAAGAGAAAGACACACAGACAGTAAGAGAGAGAATATTCCCCATCAAAAAAATGAGCAGAATGTGAATAAAAGATTGATAAAGAAATGAGAGGTATAGAAGAGAAAATTGAAAAGGGATTTAAAGATTGGTGCAAGAGGTATAAAACCTTGCCCAAATAGCAAAAATCCTGAAAATCAGAATGGATCAAGTAGAGGTATATGACTCTACAACGCTGTAAGAAATATTAAAAACAAAAAAAAAAAAGAAGAAAATACAAGATTTCTCACAGCAAAAATGACCAATTTGGAAAACAGATCAAGGAGGAAAAAATTAAGAATCATTACTCTATCTGAATTCTGTGGCAAAAAAAAAGAAAAACTTATTCAAAATAATTTAAGAATTCTTCAAAGAAAACTGACCATATTTCTTAGAATCAGAAGGTAAAGCAAAAATAAAAAGATCTATAAGTCACTTCCTAAAAGAAACTCCAAAATGAAAATCATTATGTTATAAGCAAATAGAGATAATTTTATATCCTTGTTACCTATTATATATCTTTTATTTCTTTCTCTTGTCTTATTGGAATTGCTAACATTTCTTGAACTATATTAAATTGTGATGAGAGAAGATATCATTTTTTAAATGTGAATTTATTGAGAAAACCTCTAGTATAACCCCTTTGCATTTGATGCATGCTTTTGGCTTAGATACTAGATATTTTAATAGAAGAGGTCCTTATGTCTATAATTTGTAGGCTTTTTAGAAAAAAATGTTTTATACTCAGTCATTGAGATATCATGTGGTTTTGAAATTTTTTTCTTTTAATATAATCATATTATTTATTGTTGAATCATTCTCACTTACATGGTATTATTGCAACTTGGTTATAATAAATTTTTTCTTGTAGAAATCAAGGTAGTTTAGGGGCGGCTAGGTGGCGCAGTGGATAAAGCACCAGCCCTGAAGTCAGGAGTACCTGGTTTCAAATCCGGTCTCAGACACGTAATAATTACCTAGCTGTGTGGCCTTAGGCAAGACACTTAACCCCATTTGCCTTGCAAAAAAAAAAAAAAAAAAAAGGAAAAGAAATCAAGGTAGTTTGACAATATTTCATTAAATATATTGATTTACAGTTCTGTGCTATTTTCTTCCTCAGTTTAGGTAGCAGAAATTTATTAGTCTCCTAAAAGCAATCAAGGTAGGGTGCTTCCCCCCCCCCCCTTAATCTATGAGAGTACTTTAATCCATGAGAGTATTTTCTGAAAAACTGGTAATAATTATTCTTGAAAAGAGAAAATATTCCCATGCAAGAACAGGAGAGGTTTTCCTCTCCCCAACCTTTTTTTTTTTTAAGGTTTTTGTTAGGTAATGGGGTTAAGTGGCTTGCCCAAGGCCACACAGCTAGGTAATTATTACGTGTCTGAGACCGGATTTGAACCCAGGCACTCCTGACTTCAGGGCCGGTGCTTTATCCACTGCACTACCTAGCTGCCCCTCCCCAACCTTTTAAAATGCCTTTATAGTCAGTTCTATTTCCTTTTCTGTGAGTGGATTATTTAAGATGCTATTTGGTCTTATTTGGGTATTTTTATATTTTTGGAGGCATTCTTATGTTCTCCCTTTTGCACACATACAACTGTGCAAAATTCTTTTTATTTATTCTGATTTTGTTTTATCTTATCTTGTTCTTTGATATTTTTATTTTCTCGATTTTGTCATCTTTTTATATCAGATTGGCTAACAGTTTTATCAGTTTTATTACTCTTGAAAGAACTGGCTTTTAGCATTGTTATTTCTATAGTTTTCATTTGATTTCTAGTTTATTCTAATTTTATTCTCTTCTCTTTTCTGTTTATTTTAGGTATATATATTATATATATATATGTTTTTTTAATTTTTTTTAAATACCTATTCAGTTCATTAATCCCCTCTTCTGAGTTTAATGTACTTCTAAAAAGTGGTTTTATCTTCTATGTTTTCATAAAAATAAATACTGTCATTTCAGCAATAATATTCAAGTAGTAGTAGCAATAATATCATTTTTTCCCTCGGAAAATAACTAGCATTCATAATCAATCTTCCTCCCCAATTCCCAACACCTAAAAAAACTGTTCAACACGAAGGCTGTAATTGTGACTTTCATCTTTTTACAAAGACAGGAATGAAGAAAGCAAATAGTTCTATGCTTTTATCCAAAATCTCAATGAAAGAGTACATGGAAATAAAAATATAGCAGTTTTTTTATTGTCCCTCTAGAGCAGAAATTAAAGTTATTCATTTCTCTAGGTATCTGTTTTGTTTTTACAATCCTGAAAGATTCAAAGACAAAGAAGAAAATTAAACTTCAAAGTATGTTGTTTTATATGCTTTTAGGAAAAAAAGAAACTTAAAATACAAGTTACAAATTTAGTTCAAACTAATGAAGTTTAGATGTTTTTATGACTCTACTGAAAAGAAAAATGTTATTTTATTTTCCTCCCTCTGATTTATTAGAGCAACTGACAGGGTCTCAGGGATATGTTGTACTACAGAGTAATATAATCCTTCTGCCAATACCAGAAAGAAAAATTTGTGATTTGGTCCTGTACCCTAATCAAATTAAGGACTGTCAGATTATTATATAAAAACTTCTGACCAGATGCTGAAAACAGTCAAAGCAATTTATTTTATAAAGTTCTATATGTACATAAGACTTCTGTCCAAATTTAAACATACCTATTTTTAAAAAATAGTCTTTTAAAAGGATCTAAACTTCAATCCCTGAATCAAAATTAAAGAAATCAAAATCAGCAGTAAATTTAATGTTTAAAGGGAGTTAATATATTATAGTTGAGGTAAATATTATTCATAAAAGTTAGAAAATATACTTTTCATAGAACTATCATGAATACATTCGCTGAAAAACAAGAGGAAGAGCAACAACTAAATGTCAAGCAAAAATGAAATGTCAACTACATGTCTATAAAATGTTTAGAATTAACTGAATTACTTTAAATGATTATTCCATTAAAACAAATTAGAGTCTCAATTATTTATTTAGAATGCACAAAAACATACATTCTACATTTCCTGGCTTCCACTCCCACTCTGAAAAAAATCTAAGACAGTATTCTTATAAATAGTAAATTGACATGACTTCAAAATTAGATTTGCTAAGATTCTAAAGATCCCACTATGGCAAAAGTTCTGAATATATGCTCTAGAAACATAAAAACTGGATATGTCACAAACCCAGTCGCCAACTTTACATACATTTTATAATTGTATTAGCAGTTAAATCTAAAGTGTTCCAAGAACATATTTCTGTTATATAAACAATAACACTTTCAGATTCTACTGGATAAAATTGCTTTTTAGTTTTAAAATCAATCAGTCTAAATAAAAAATTATTAAGTAGTTTAAAAAGACTGGGAAATACTGCCATAAGGAAGGGAATTTGAAAGTGATAATACTTTGTCTTTGCCTCTTTTTTATTTTTCTTTTGAACTAGACCTGTGAATGTGGAAACTTCTTCTAATTATGCAATTTAGAACCTGAAGGAGCTGACTGAGATTCATTTTATCATAATCTTATTTTTTTCCAGATTAAAGAGATTGTATTACTAATACTTTGCCCTCAGCATAATGCGTGTGTGTTTGTGTGTGTGTGTAACTTGTCTCCTAACAACTTGAATATCAAGTCAACAAAACAACAAAAAAAAATATAAAAGTTAAATAAAAATAATCTTAATTGCTTATCTGTCTCTCTCAAGAAATCACTTATCAGCTTTCTTAGGACATTAAACAAGTTCAGAGAGTTACTAAATAAATATTTTCAGCCCCTGGCTATTCATTTATGGTATATAAGGAAGAAGGAAAAGAGGAGAAGAAGAGAGAAGGTGGAGGAATAAAAGGAAAAGGAGAGGGGAAAAGTATGATTTGAAATAACAATTTTATCTCCTTTGGTATGTGGAGGTAGCAGGACCTGAATTTTGCCTCATTTTCTTGCCTTTATTTTCTCTAGATAAGTGCTGAAGGCCAAAGACTTTGCTGAAATGTAAACAGTAAGAGAAGGAAGCAAAATTCAGATTAATTGATAAAGTTGATTCATGAATAACTGGTATTTGAATATAATAATAATCTTTCTTTCAATACAAATGAATGAGACATTTCTTTCTCTGTGGTAACCATTTCCAGCCCAGTAAATGAAGCAAAGTCTGATTCAATCAAATCTATCACATAGCTTAAGTTACTCTGACAGGTATGTTTGTTTGTTTGTTTTTTTAATGGAAATATAAACAGTACATAAGCAAAGAAACTGATATGATTCCTAGTTTTCTTTTTCTTCCATCTAAGACAGATACATGCAAAAATTTCCTGCCCTTTCAGAAGACAAAGTACTAAGATGGTGCTTTCATCTTTTCAAGAAAAACCAAAATTCCAACAAGACAATATTCTACTAGGTGTTGGGCTTGTATTTAATGACACTGGATAGTTTATCACAAAAAACAGACCAAATATTCCTACTTTACTTAACCAAATTAAATTAGATTTCACTACCTCACTTTTTTTGGCACCTGCTTTGGAGAAGAATACTTTTCAACACCAGCTCTTTTTTCATTCTACATTTATTTGCAATAGTTAGTTTTGAATAGAACACCTTCCTCAGGAGACTGTGGTATATATTTTCAACCAGCAACAAGATTTCCTCTGTTCTGATACTGAATAAGATATAATGATTCCTGTAGATGGGAAAGGAGTGCTGGTGAAAGACTAGCCCTCAGAGGAAACAGAAGGCATTACATTTAAACTGATTTTCCTTATGATCCCTAGGTGAATTTTTCCACATTGCTAATTCTTTTCTTAAAGTAAAACCATCATATTCCATCAAGAAATTCCTTTCTCATATATACTATCTGAACCCCAGGAACACCTCTTTTGGGTTTGATGTAAAGTCTCATATGTTATACATCACAGACATTGGGTACCTTCAAGAAAAACTCACTTAACAATAAATATAACAAATGAAACTCCTGAACTTTTGACCAAGTTTCAAGGAAACAATATGTTTCAGAGTAGGCTGACAGTTTTCCAAGTTTCTGATGCTTAAAAAAAATAGTTATGTCTCAGCCAAGTTGTTTTTCTTCCTTTCTGTCATTTATGTTTTAAAACTTTTTTCTTTTTAAATTAAAGGGAGAATAGCTCAAAGAGTGGAAGAAAGCATGGCCAACAAAAGACATGCTAAGAAGTGTGCATTCCCTTCTTTCAAATTCCAACAATGTGACCTCTGAGTTATGGAAAGAGTGCTTTATTAAGTTCTACTTATATATTCAATTAGTCTGACCAGTCAACATTTACAGAACACCCACAATGCATAAAACCTTGTCCTGAAGAAAAGACAACACCCCTCTCATCAAGTAATATACAAGTAGTGAACTAGAAGTCTTAAGAACCTCTTAACTACAAAATTGCTTTATCCAAGAAACCACCCACAGAGTAGGGGCAATCAATAAATATTATTAAGAAATTATCAAGAAAACTTAAAAAAATTCATGCCCAAATCAGTATAAATGAACACAGCAGTTAAATATTTTACTTTTTACTTTTCATATATTTTTGTAAATCACTTCATTTTCAAATATATCTTCCCCCCTTCCCAGTAAGTTAACCCTTTTAACAAAAATTTAAAAAGGGAAGAAGAAATAAAATAGCAATCAAACAATCAAACATATCAACTGAATCTGACAGTGGTGCATTGTTCCACACCCTTACCAGGAATAGGAGAATGAAAATTTTCTTATCTCTTCTTTAGGAACAAGTTTGACTATGCAAGTTTTAATAAGAATAAAGAAAAAATCAGATTGGGGAAGACTTAAAGCATACTCAAATAACTAAACAATGCCTACAAGACCTCCCACTTTACAACTCAACTTTGTGTATATAATTAGAATCATTTCTATATTTCTAAATAACAGAACAGACATGATTTGAGAGATATCACTTTTTTCCATGGGAATACGAATGATCCCATTATTTTACTTGTCTAAAAGGATTATTCCTGGTCATAAATTATGTCAGATTTATACTGGCTTGATCTAGTTCTGTCAATGTACCTTTATATTTTTCCTGTCCTTAGAACGATCTGAGGCAGAACTGATAATGAAATAATGCAAGTTCAGTAGGAGGAAGAAAAAGCTGAAGGGCAATAAGTATGCAAATGGGAGAATTTTAGATATCCCACATAAAGGTAAAGATGTGCAAGATGAAGATTCTGCAACCCAGGCCTGGGCTGTAATCTTTTCAAGGTTTAACATTTTTAGGGTCTTTCCCCTGTGTTTAGCAAAAAACTATTAATCCTTCAGTTAGATATAAAGTGTAACTATGGTGACATCTAGATAATCTCTAACCTGAGTTCCTACAGTGTACATTGCTTCAGCTGGTACACTTGAAGACCACCTAGAAATATAGAACACACTTAGCTCAGCAGCTGCCTTACAAGTGAGAATCACTGGGAAAACCTGATACCATGACTTTGGAATTTGCACTAGATCTCCCTTCTCTCATAACAGCCATTCAAGGTGTTTGCTTTAATCTATAAAACTCTTTATGGTTTGGGTACCAGTTTCCTTCAAATTAATCTCTCTTCATAAAAACCATTAGCAAAGCTCAGTTGGTGTAACAGCATTTCCAGAGCTTATGCTTCAGAAAATGGGAAGTAGTATGGGAATGGTCTGTAGAGTGTTCTTGGTTTTGGAAATTCATGAAGGCATCCTGCTGACTTTCCAATGAAATAAGGCTCATATACATCAATATGGAAACATTATAAAAGGTCATTTTTAAAATGTTGAAACTTTTATAACTGTTTCTGTTTAAAGTAATTTTGTTTCTGACATATTTTACTGTGCCTGTATCATGAATTTTAAAGAAAGTAGAAAAAATTTAAATGTTAATATTAATAGCTAACATTTATATAACTTAGAAAATTTGCAAAGTTTTATATATATATATATATATATATATACATATATATATATATATATAATCTCATTCAATTCTCATAACAACCCTGTGAAGTAGATATTATTATTACCCTCACCTTTTAGAAATGAAGAAAAGTCTGAAAAAAATTTAAGTGGCTTTTCCAGATTCGTTGCAGCTCTAAAATGTCTGAGACAACAGTTGAACTCAGATCTTCTTATCTGTAGCCTCTGGGCCACTCACCCTATGTAAGGATCATAGTTTAGAGGAGAAAAGGACCCTAAAGATCATGTAATGCATTTTGAAGATGAGGAAATGGAGGTCAAAAGACATAAAACAATTAGTCAAATCTGAGGTGGTTTTAAGTGGCAGGATTGAAATTTAAAACTGGATTTTCAATGTCAAATCTAATATCTTTTCCAAAGCACCATGCTACCTCTCTTCCTATTTCAAACGTAAGTTTACCAAGGAAAAGAAATGCACTGAGAAAATCTTGCATGAGAAAGGTCTGTAGAAAACTCCAATTAAAAAACTAATCTAAAGTACAACACATACATATGGAAATAGTATTTTAATTATATTTAAAAATCACTGTGTTCTGTATTTTTTCTGGAAAACATGCTAAAATAATCATTTGGCAACTTTTTCAGGAGTTACCACCTTTTTTAAAAAATATTTAAAGAAAATAAAGGTTTCAAGTGTTATCAAACTATAAAATGACTTGAATGGCAGGATGGTGGTGGTGATGTTAGTGTGGTTTAATAGCATAAAGTGATTTTTTAATTTTTCAAAGTAAACATGCCATATAAGACATATGTAAACCATCAACAATTTTTTTTAACAAAAGATCACCAAACCCCATAAATAAGCCCTTACTCATTTTATCAACACAAGTACAAGGAAGTACAAAAACAAATGACTACTCTAACTCTTACATTTGTTGTTGGTCCCACATCCAAATTTTCAAAGATTTTGCACTCAACCCTGCATCTCTAGCTCAATGGAATATCCCTCTTATACCAACTTCCAATGGGAAGAAAAAAAGGCAATAGCCTATAAACTCAATAAACGGAAAGTTTAAATAGTATTTAGGTGGCAAGGAGTTTAAGAATATGGCTACATTATGGGTCATGAGCTAAAACCTGGACATGAGTGACTCCACTATCATCCATCACAGTCCATGGCCTAATCTGATGCTGTTCTTCCATTTCATAGGTCGTTGGCTGCTTTTCTTTTATCCCAGGATATTAGACAAAAAAATTTCAAGCCATTCAAACCTTCTTCACTAAGGATTAAAAGCACAGATAATAAACTGGTAGTAAGGAAATTGCAATGGGCATTTCAATCTTTTGATGTCATTTATATATAATGTCATATTAGAAGGTGAACTTTAAGTCAAGTTAACCCAGAAGCTTGGGGGGAAAGGGGTGCAAATTTTGTGGCTCATATGTACATATGAAACTTTAGCAACCTCTAATTCAGCTTTTTAATCAAAGGTTAAATTGAAAGTAACCCAATTATACCGGAAATGTACTGCTGCTGAATGACCTGCCCAGACTGGAAGAAACACTTGGCGGTTTAGCTTTGAAGTTCAGCTGCCCAAGAAAGACTGGCAGCCAATCTTCAAAGAAAGCCGCTGCTTCCTTCCCTCAGCCTGGCCGCCAAGCTTCCCGGGCAGCTGGGTACATTTTCCCACTTTCTGCCCAGCTGTCTGTGAACTCTGGCAGCTGGGCCAAGCAGGAGGTGGAGGGGGTGGGGGAAGAGGAGAGAATGATGGAGACTGGAGAAAGAAGGGGTCCAATGGAGGCAGGAAGAAAATTCTTTTGGTTTTCTTTAAGCACAAACTTGCCAATATTCATTCAAAAGAATAAGCTTTGAAAAGGGATAGTGACCAGTTACAAGTTATACAACTTTAGCATTAGGATGAAAACATAAACCAACAACAGAAAACCAACTTAGCTTCATCAGCTCATTGGACCTCGTCAATCCAAACAGTAAGTAGCAGTCTCCCAGGATAAATGAGGTGCATGCCTAGAACATGAGTCTGGGAGCAACAGGCAAAGGATTCACAGTCACTTATTTTGTATTTTTCCAGAGGCACAAATTTTTTCTTCATGGAGATTTTTTTGGCATCTTGTGTTTGCTATTGTTGTGGCAACCCTTGTGTTTCTCCATCCCCACCCTCTCCTCTATCCCCTCCTCCCCGCCCGCAACACACACACATACCCTGAATTGAAACTGTTTCTTTACTTTTTGCACCTGTACAACAGATGCTTTGGGAAGGTTGGGACCTTTCACATAAATATTTTGAGTGTCCTATTTTGTTCATCTTCATTGGCCATATTCTGTGGGTAGGATGTAGTAGATGGTATCATCTCCAGATGCAAAACTGACATAACATAATTCTGTTAATAGTAACAAATAGTTTAAAAGTCTAACCCAATTTGAAATTTTAATGTGTGGATGGAGAAGGAAACTATAAGATCTTGGTTATTCTTAACATAGTCAAAATGTAGCTTTGTGTATATAAGGAAAACAATTGGAAAACAAATTTTCCTGGTTATTTAAGATGTAAGTAAAGACCAGGTGGAAGTCAAAAGGAAAGGGTCTGTCAACTCAGGTAAGTTTTATTTTTTTAAGTCAAACAATCTTAAATGTAAAACCAAATTCATCTAAATACTGAAAAAAATTATTCTAGTTCTGATGTTCTTTACACATATATACTAGTATTAGACACCAAGTGACACAACACTGTTAAAATCATACAATGCAAATGCAACACACAGCACCAAGCACATAATTGATGAATATTTTTAAAATTTATTGAACTGCTAAAAATAAAGCAATTGTGAATGCAGTCTGTGAGAATGGAGCTACTCTCTTCCTCAAGGCTAAGAGAAGACTAATCTAGATCTGTACCTCCACCCAAAAACTAAGTAATAATATAGAGGGAGTAAAAAATTTCCCAAGAAAGTTGACATGATGAATCTATCAAGAAAGATTTAATCTTTTCTTTTTTCTGGTAGATGAGGGACAGGTATTTTTTTATAGTTGAATTTATTTAAAAATAGTATACGAAAGCCAAAGTGCTTTCCTTACCCAACTATAACACTAATCCTATAATTTAATGAGTTCCTACTACATCTCAAAGCAAATAGTCAATAATTCACTGACCCCAAAAGAATTCAGTGAGCACAAGAAAGTGAAACACGTGCTACTGGGGATAAAAAGAAAAAGGTGGGAGACTCAGGTTTTACAACTTAGTCTATTTAAATTTTCTCCCTCTCTGTCTCTGTCTCTTTCACCTGGGTGACTACAAAAGGTAGCAGTACTCGGAATATCCCAACTGAAATCATAAACTCAGTTCCCATAACATAATAAATAAGGAAAAAATAAGGAAACTAGCTTTGTGTTTGGATTATTTTTTAAGCCTGAAAAAGAAATAGACAGGATTAGATAAGGGACACATACAGGCAGGATTAGAAACAAGGGACACATACAGTCTTCAAGTTTTTGACATTATGTTGTTTCATCAGCAGTGATTTGTTTTTTCTGTATTCACAAAGACAAAAACAAGAGAAACAAAACTTTATTAGAAGCTTAAAGGATTTGTTAAGTTCTAGGGCAAGGAGGAAAATCATGCATTTCCTCCAGTACCCAGCATAGGACCTTGTTAGCCAATTAACAGATGTTTATGGATTGCTGGATGCTTAAATTTTGAAAAGGCATTATTAACTATAATGGTGAGACACAAGAACACGTAGCCAATGAAAGCCTCTTCCAACAATTTCTAAGAGAAAGGCAGATGATTATTTTTGTGAGATGACAGTAAGACACAGGATGAATAAAGGGGTATAAAGGCCCCCCCTTCAAGGTATCTTGATATTTTCCATTTCAATAATTCATCAAGATCATCAAAAGCATCATTAACTATTTATTTGTATAGGTTATTTTAGGCATTATGTCAGCTGTTTATAGGCTACTATTTCAATATCTATTTTCTGCAGAACTTTAATTTCAAAATATAAATGTTCAGGACACTCACTGCAATTCCATAGAAGATTTTGATTGGAACAGGAAAATTTGTGAGACCCTATCCTACCTTTCCCCAGGTATAAAGGAAAGATTTTCTTCTTTTAAAAATAAGAAGGGGAGGGGCTGCTAGGTGGCGCAGTGGATAGAGCACCAGCCCTGGAGTCAGAAGTACCTGAGTTCAAATCTGGCCTCAGACACTTAATAATTGCCTAGCTGTGTGGCCTTGGGCAAGCCACTTAACCCCATTGCCTTGCAAAAAAATAATTAAAAAAAAAATAAAAAGGGGGAACTACTATACTCTTTGGGAAATAGTTAGGCATTAGGTTGGTTCTGTTTTTCTTTGTGTTTTAACAGTCTGAATGAGTTTTATCATTTTCAAAAGTGAAATTGGTTAAGATAGTTCATAATACAGGATAAGAAGAAATTAGACCTGCAATATCATTAACATAGTAAACTCCTGGATTAAAAACCTCTATCAATGCAAGTGTTGCATTGTACTCTACAATATAGTCTTTTAGGACTACCTAACACACTGAAAGGTTAAATGAAGTCAGGTCTCTACCACACCAAGGTGCCACTCCATGATACAAGAATCTTTAGAATTGACTAAATGCGTGTTTTTGCTGTCTTGGAATAGTAATAGAGCATAAATTAGATCAAATATCAGATTAAAACACAAATGTCCTCACTCATTAAAGAAAGTTTGAAAATGCCAAAATATTAGATGTGATTACTAGACTTTATCTAAAAGTATGCTTCTAATTTTCTAAAACGGTGTGGGAAAACAAAGATCAAAATAACTTAAAATCAAAAATAAATGTATAAGAATTAAAGTGTTCTATATGTAAAGTACTACTTCTTTGGTAAGGGAACATTTTATTTACTAAAAGGGACAGAAAAAAAAGAACATTATAAGAGAAAAGGTTAGCTTGATACTTTTCTGAGCAGTTGAGAGAAAACCTGAGAGGACCTATTTGAAAGCAGTCTAAAGGCTTGTACAAGTATTGCCTAAAAAGGAAGAAATGTGGGAAGAGGCGTTATGGTCTATCAGTTCATTTATATATGGTTGCTTTCAGGGTTTTGAAGGACATGTCTTAAAAACTACATCACATTATAAGATTATAGGAAAATTTATATCTTGTTTATCTGTGACATAACTGATAGACCTGTGAGTTGAAGCTTTTTAAACCCAGGTAATACATGGGAGCAAGTTCTGGTTTGAGACATCAGAAGCCAGATAAAAATGGATGAGAAATTACAGATATGAAGAATGAGAAGTCACAGCAACTGCCAGAAGATGACAGCAAAGACTAGGTCCTGAGCAAAGCAGAAGAGAATCAGACCAAGAGAACTCATGCTTTGGGAGGAGAGGTCTGAGGCTGCTGGAGAAAGGAAAGTCCTGGTCTAACAGTCCTGACTTCTGGAGTCCTCTACAGATGAGAAAAGGGAAATGCATCAAGGGTTACCCTCTATTGTCCTTTGCTGCCCTTTCAGGCTTGAAGGAAGGACACAAGGTTCATTGGAACATCTACTGTGTTATATGCAATGCCCTATGCTAAGTACTTTAAAAACATTACCTTCTCTGATCCTTCAACAACAATTCAGGGAGACAGGTGCTATTATTATCACCATTTTAATGATGAGGAAACTGAGGCAGAGCGAACTTAAGTGACTTGGCTCAGCATCAAGCCTGGGTAGTTAGGAAGAGTTTGAAATGTGATCTGAACTCAAGTCTTTCTGGGCAACACTTTCCACTGAGCTACTCTCAGCACTCAGAAAGCAGAGCTAAGTTAAAAAAGTGCTTTCTGCTACTTCCATGCCCATCCAAGGGAGGCAAACTCTTTTACTGAGTATAATGTTGAAATTTGGAAAAGAAAAACCTTAATATGCTTCAGTGTCCACAGATTAGGAAAGGAGAAGCTTCAACTCTCAGGAGGAGTGAAGGGCTGGGAAGAAGAGCAGATTAGTGCAGGCTAGACTATTCCCTAATGAGAACACTAATATTTAGGCACCTGCAGATCAGGATTATAAGTTCCCCCCAATATGTGCCTCCTTCTTCACTCACTTCATCTTTAGGGTTCTGGATATGTCCACTTCCCCACCCCACAAAAGGACACTATGCTACTTGGTGAAAGACTGTGAGTGAATTTATGAATAAATTGTGATGTTCTGATTAGTCTTGCTTTTGCCTTCTATTAAGAAAATGTTGTGACTATTCCCAAGAAAATGTCTTACTTTTGGCCTCCTCATTAATAAATATTTAATGTGAGTTGATGATACCTTTATAACAGATATTATATAAGCAGAAAGAATACTGATAGGGTCTCAGGCTATCCTTCAGACTCTGAGAGTTTAATGATAGCTAAAACTAGCTGTGGCTGGCCAGCTCCCACTCTGTAACCCTACAAGAATGCTTCTAAATTGGGGAAAGGATAAGGAAGCCAGAACAAAGGGAGTAATGAGGGATGCTTTTCATTACACTACCAGAGTAGATAAGCCCAGCAGTCATTTTTATATTATATAAATGTCAACTGAAAATCAAAAGTATAGACATAAATATATAAAAAACGAATACCCAGCTCACAGGAGGGGTGAAGTATCTAAAGAACAAGCTTCAGAATTGGGAAGCTCCAAGTTCTGATTCTGCCCTGGATATTTATTGTCTGGCCAGTTCCTTTAATTGTACAATTAATTAATTGTAATTGTAATTAATTGGGAATAGTAATACAATAGTAGTTACCTAGCAGGAGTGCCAAAAGTTCCAAATGAGATAATGAGATTTGATAACTTCGAAGTGAGCTCTCAATGTCAATACTGCAGTAAATACTTATATAAAACACCAAGAAGCTAAAAATCATATCTAGCTCACATGTATGTAGCCTTCTTATTCATTTCATGTGAAAAACTCCAGATATTTAAGTTATTAACATGATTTAAAAGTAGAATCATTCCCAAATTACAATGCTCATTTTTTTCAAAATGAGGTGTTGTGAACTATTTTCTAATAAGTGATATGTTCAGATTTCATGTTAGTCTTTCCCAGTCCTATCAGAAACATATACTTATCATAACTCTGTACAAAAAACTTCCTAAATTTAAAGATCTCTAACAAGACCTTGAAATCTGCTATACAAATTGCATTACTAAATAAATTATAGAATAAGTGTAAAGGTAGGATCACAATTGTAAAGAAATAGGAGTATTTCATGACTGTTGTTTTACAAATATTCAGGGGTACTTCCAATCAAATTCTTACACCAGCCATTCCATTCTTTAAAAAATCTCATGTTGCTTGCCAATAAAACAAAGCTCTCTTAGCTGAAATCCTACGTGACAAATCTTTCTATGTGAAACTCAATAGAAATTCACACTGAACTCAGACTATGGTAGTTGACAAAACAGAGATGAATCATGACATAAATATTTAAGTGCTATTACTAGATTGAATGTTGTATGTCACAGACAGAGCTAAATAGAATTAACAATCTGTTTTCTTGATATCAAGCATCTAAACTTAAAATTTACACATATTTCACCAAGAAATAAGAATACAGCTCTTTCACAAAATGATAATAAAATTCAAACTTCTTAAAATTTCTCTAAGAACAGACTGAAAAAGAAAAAAGATTGAGGGAAATATAATGATTGAATAGACACACATATACATACACACACACACACACACATATATATATTCCTGACACTAGAAAATTGCAGTATTTAATAAGTCACCAATAGCCTATATTTACTTGTGAATTTTCTAAGTCCTTTCAGGTCTATGGATATTGCTCTAAGTAGCAAATAATTTTAATCTGTAAATCTGATGTAAATTTGAAGATTTTTTTCCCTAAATCTAATAAATGATAAAATAATAAATAAGTGAAAGTAAGGAATAATAAAAATAAAATAAATTTAATGCTAAACTTAGAAGGGAAACAAGTTAATTTGACTGCAAAAATCTTTATCACAAATTTCTCTGATAAAGGTCTCATATCCAAGAAAGAAAAGGAATTGATCCTATTTTATAAGATTAAGAGATCCACACTATCCATAGATAAATGGTCAAAAGATATGAAAAGACAGTTTTCAAAACTGTCTAAAACCAAGATACCAATAATCATTTGAAAAAAGTGTTACAAATCATTAAGAATTAGAGAAATATAATTAAAGCATTTCTTAAGTTTCTACTTCATACCTATCAGAATGCCAAAGATGACAAAATGACAAATGTTTCAGAGGTTCTGTGAAAAAAGGAACCATAATGTATTTTTGGTGGAGCTATGATTCATCCAATCATTTTGGAAAGCACACTGGAAATATGCCCCTAAAATAACTAAACTGTGTATACTCTTTGAGACATATACCCCAAAGAGAACAAAGGAAGAGGAAAAGAACCCACAAGTATAAAACTATTTATACCAGCTTGTTTTGTAATAATCCAAAATTGGAAACTAAGGAAGTACCCTTCTACTGGGGAATGGTTAAAACAAATTAATGTCCATGAATATATAGTGACATTAATGGAATGAACAGTTTCAGAGGAAGACCTCTATGATCTGATGCAGAATAAAGTGAGCAGAATTAGAACAATTTAAACCCAATGTTGCAAGACTTTAAAAACTAATTAATGTAATCTAAAAACTAATGAATGTAATCATAAAAGAGTGAAGATGAAACATGCTCCCTACTTTCTGCTGGTGTTGATA
Organism: Macrotis lagotis; assembly: GCF_037893015.1. Lineage (NCBI taxonomy): Eukaryota > Metazoa > Chordata > Mammalia > Peramelemorphia > Peramelidae > Macrotis > Macrotis lagotis. The sequence continues at coordinate 286,201,265 of NC_133666.1, forward strand.
AATTTAAAATCCAGGATGATACATATATATTTGAACAATGCAAATATGTTGTGAGGGCTTTATTTTTTAATTTGTTCAATCTGAGGTAAAGGGTAGTGGCAGAGAAGATAATAGATGCTTGTAAAAAAAATAAATTTTAAAAAATTAGAGAACCAATTTGCAGACTCTTTCTCCTATATGTCCATCAAAGTCATCAAATCCTCAATAAAATTCAGCTCAACACAATAAAATAAACATTAATTTAAAAACTGTATTAGGCACCATACATATAAAACTCAAAAAGGCATAGATCCTTGAACCCAAAGAACTTACTCTGGTTTAATGGAGGAAGAGATAAAACTTCCACCCAAAGAACCATGATACATAATAGAAATGTAATGAATACAGACCAAAGGTTCAGATAAAGTGCTATAATAAATCTGAAGAAAAGACCTTTTAGCTGGTAGAGAGGGAGTGGGGTAACAAAGCTTTAAGGAGGGACAGTACTTTGACAGAAGGAATTGATTTTTAAAAGAAGATATGGAGATGACAAGCAATAATATAGGAACAAAAGAGGAAAAGGCTAAGGGATGGAGAACAATGAGATTAAAACTGAAAACATGAAGAATAGGCAAGATATAGCTGGAATGGTAAGTTGTATCAAAATATAATTAATTTAGTATATAAGTTTCTACAACTATTCCTGATCAAAGGTTGATGTTTCTTAGTTATTGTGAAGGAAGACTTGTCCTGCCCTCCTTAATCCAGAAAAGAATTTTGTCCTCCTTTAGACTTGAAAAACAAGTACTCACCCTGTCCTTTTGGTAGTTAAACTCAAAAACAAGTTACTTCCCTCAGGAAAAATAGCATTGTAGAAGGATGGTTCTGTCTACTCTTTATATATCCTGTTCTCTTCCTCTTGTGTCTGTAAAAATTTTTGATCTCCTTCAGTTTAGGGAGATTATTTTTAGATGGTCACTATTACTTACTTTTGATCTGGTAAATCTCAGAAAATAAAACTTCATATCTAAACTGTTTTTATTATTATTGTTATTGCTGTTATATTATTTAAATTTAAATTTTAAGGTTCTTAATTTTAGGTTTCACATTAATGATGCTGTGGATTGGATCTAGACAAATGATTGAAAAGAAAACAGACTTTCCTCCTGGAACTAGCACAAGAGGAAACAGGATAGATTTTGAGCCTGAGGATTTTGAACCTGACACAGTGGTATTGTCTGGAGTTTTTTTTTTTACTTTTCAAACTTAACTGTTCTAGTCTGAACTATTGTTTTTTGTTTTACTTTTTTTTTTAATTTGAAGTTTCTCTGGGAAATTACTTTTGGTTTTGGAAATTCTCACAGATTGGTGAGAATTGTTTGGGCTTTAAGCAGCCAGGTGGGTGTTGAGGACTTATTCCAAGATCTAAGTGTGGCATGCTTTGGTGAAGTGGCCTAATAGTTAGATCTGTCTTTTGTTTGATAAACCTCAAGGAATTTATCCGGCATCCCTGTCATATGTCTAGTGTCTATTATATGGTTTCTGTTTGTTTGTGCAATATCTTACTATGTCTTTTGGTGTTCTGATTTTATGTACAATTATTGCTATTTAACTGATTGTTGAATTTGATCATGGGACAATCTAAATCTAGGATTAGAGATGCAGCAGAGAGAGCACCTACTTTCTATATGACTAAGCATAATGATTTTAATGGCCATGTATTTTGTCAGTTTTAGTGTAAAGTAATTAGTGATGATCTTAAATTATGTAGGTGGAGATGGGGGATCTTTTTGAAAGATCTAAAATGAACTATCTTAAAACAAAATTAAGATAACAAAGATAAAGTACCCCTACCAAGAAGATGACAAGGAGTTTTAGAAACTAGGAGGAAAATATGCTGAAAAGTGTCTTGTCCCAGAGTGACAGAAAGGGAAGAAGATTTAAATGGATTTTTCAAAAATCAGAAATGTTATTCAAAACAAGATGAGACAGTATTTCAATTTTTTGATTGCTTGCCAGAGGCTTTTGAGGTAAATTCTGGTCTAAAGCATGAAAGGGAAGGAGGAGGAGAGATTTAGTTTCTCTCTTATTTTATTAATCTCCAATGTTCTCTGTCATGAAAGATTAAACTTACTCAGCCAGTATAGCAAAATAAACATACTCAATTCATCCGGAATTAGCAGTATAGTTATCACTAACATTGGCTACCCAGTTAGATGATGACTCAGAAAAGAGAACTGCTAGCAAAAAAAAAAGATAAAATATTTACTATGCAATTTAAGCAAAAGGGGGCAGCAAGGTGGCACAGTGGATAAAGCACTGGCCCAGGAGTCAGGAGTACCTGGGTTCAAATCCAGTCTCAGACACTTAATAATTACCTAGCTGTGTGGCCTTGGGCAAGCCACTTAGCCCCATTTGCCTTGCAAGAAAAAAAAAAATTTAAGCAATTAACAGTTCCTATCCAAACCCACCTGTCATTAGGAGGAAGTCTTGATGATCAAGTAACAAGGATTTGTTGTTATTGCAAGGAACCAGATCATTGGAAAAACAGTGCAAACTTTTGGAGGGCACAAAAAACAGGATGCACTGAGGTATATTTGCAGGATCCAGTCCCTATTTGTCCATCTCTGTCCATCTCCCAGTAAGGAGAGGTGCCTATGGTAGTACAGGGCCACCCCATCTCTGCTCTGGTGGACACTAGGGCTATCCTATCTGTCCTAGATCCTGACAAAATCCCCTCTCCCCTTCCTTAGAGTTCTGAAAGCATATAGTGGTAGAGGTGTTTAACAACTTCATATTTTTGTCAAATTTTACCTTATAATCTCTCTTCTCTTATCCTCCTGCATAACTCCATTCTCCTTCAATATGTAGATGATCCGTTATTTAAGTTCAGGAAAGGAAGATGCTGTAGAGTTTCTCAAATTCCTTGCTTTGAAAGGTCATTAAATCCTCTCGAGAAAAACTACAGCTTTGTCAGTCTTCTATGAAGTTTCTAAAACATTTAATATCCTAGGGTTCTGTATCCCTTGATCCTTCCCAAATCAAGGTAATGTGTGACTTTCCTATTCTCTGTTCAAAAAGACATCTAAGGACATTTTTGGATCTTTTTCGGTATTGTAGGTCTGGGATACCTGAATTTTCTGTTTTAACTCACCCTCTGTAAAAGGCTCTGCAATATCAGCTCCTGATTCCTTATACCTGTCTGTGGAACAGTGTGAGGCTATCCAGGTCATAAAATCATGCTTCTCTAAGGCCTCACCTCTGGGTCTGCCTAATTACTCATTTTCCTTTGTTCTGTTTGCAATGGAGAAGAATAGTAATGCAGTAGGAGTTTTAGCACAGAAGCATAGGGATAGGTATAGAAAAGTGAAATATTATAGTAAACAAGTGGATGCAGTAGCTGGAGGTCTGCCACCTTGCCTAAAGGGTGTCTTTACTACAGCTGAGATTCTTAAACAAACTGAGGATATCATACTAGATTCCCCAGTGACATTTCTTGTTCCCCATGTAATACTCCTCAATTTGCATCATACCCAGCATTTATCAAGCAGTCATCTAGCAAAAATTGAAACCCAGTTACCAATGACTATGAGGCCAGCAATCCTATGGAATTCATGGATATGCGTGGTGACACAGTCATAGAGAAAGGCTGGGGAAGCAATTAGTCAACCAGTTCTGAGATTGGACTTTCCTAACTCATTTCTCAAATATGACATTTGGAAATGTTTCACTTGGCAGATTTAAAATCTGGCTCAAGATATTTGGTCCATCATCCACCTAGTCTTAGCTAGGAACTGATGTCTAAATGAAAAAGGATAGTTGTCCTTTTTTATGTCTTTGGTTCTTGTGGTAAATACCTATAATCATGTCAGGTGATCAGTGTAAAGGAGAAAAGAAATACATATGTAGTTCTGTGAAAATTAAGATCCTTCAGCCTTTCAGGATGCTAAGGGTGGGGACTGGCAGATGGCTAGGTGGCACAGGGGGATAGAGCACCAGCCCTGAAGTCAGGAGTACCTGAGTTCAAATCCAGCCTCAGACACTTAATAATTACCTAGCTGTGTGGCCTTAGGCAAGCCACTTGACCCCATCTGCCTTGCAAAAGCCTAAAAAAAAAAATGCCAAGAGGATATTTAAGCAAGTCAACTAAAATACATACAAAGAATAACCTCTGATTTAAATTTTTTTTTTTCATTTTTGTTGTTTTTTTCTTTTTTTGATCCTTTCTGATTCATGGGCAAAAGGTTAAAACTGTTTTATAAACCATCTACTAGAAAAAACACTGTTCTAAAAATGATTATTCTTATTGAAATAATTTTTGTTAGTGAAATGGCATCAAGTACTTTCAAATGAATCTTAAAACTGAATTGTATAAAATTTGATTTTAAAAATATTCTATTTGTAAACCAACGTCTCTGTGTGACAATTGGTAAATCAAAGAGATTCTAAAATCATAGGTTTTGACCTGAAATTTGTATTGAGACATTTCTTTTTTCTCAAAGAAAGATACATACAAGTAACCTGACAGTACTTGGAAAAATCCTGGTCATTGACATTCTCCTGAAGATACAAAAGGGGGTGGGGTAAAGGAAAAACTGCTATCCAATAAGCTGAAACTGGCTATATCCTAGCATGGGAAAACTATTTTCATAATTCTTGAGAATTATAACTCTATCAGAGAGAATATACTGAGCCAGAAGTGATGGACACTCATGACTTATCCATGAGACTGCTATTAAATGGGATATAACTGCCTTTAACCCCACTTGGGAGAAAGACTCTAATAAATCTCAAGAATTGTACCTCTATTAGATAGAATGTACTTAGCTAGAAGTGATAGATACTCAGAATTTTCTATGACTCAGATATAATGATTTAAAAACACTACCTCCTTAAAAAGAGGGACAGGAAGAAGACAGAAGGAGGAAGGGGAATGAATGGAGTAAATTTCATTACATTAAGAGGTACAAAATACATATGGTAATAGAGAGGAAGAAGGGAGATGAGAAACACCTGAATCTTCTTCACATCAGACCTGGATTAAAGTTAACTTACACACATACTTGGTTAAGTAAAAACATCTAACTTTCCAAGTATTAAAAGGGGAAAAAGGGAGGTAGGAATGGACAATGGGAGGGGGAGAAAAAAGGGAAACTAACAAAACAAAGGGAAGGGGAAAAGGGAAAAAGGGAAAGGGGAAAAAAGGGGGAGGGTTGATATAGGAGGGCAAACACACTGAAGGGGGTGGTATTCAGAAACAAAATACTGGGGAATATGGATAAGGGGGAGGAAAGGGGAAAAATACAAACAGAGGGAAGATAGCATAGAGGGCAATAAAGAATCAGTAATTATAACTTTGAATGTGAATGGGATGAACTCTCCCTTAAAACGTAAGTGAATAGCAGAGTGGACTAAAAACCAGAATCCTACAGTATGCTGATTACAAGAAACTCGTTTGAAGCAGAGAGATACACATAGAGTAAAGGCAAAAGGTTGGAGCAAAATATATTTTGCTTTAGCTGAAGTGAAAAAAGCAGGGGTAGCAATACTTATCTCAGACAAAGAAGATGCAAAAATAGATAGTATTAAAAGAGATAAGGAAGGAAACTTTATCCTCCTAAAAGGTACCATAGAAAATAAAGTGATTTCAATATTGAATATATATGCACCCAATAGGATAGCATCCCAATTCTTAGAAGAGAAGCTGAAAGAACTACAGGAAGACATAGACAGCAAAACTCTACTAGTGGGAGACCTCAACCTCCCGCTATCAGATCTAGATAAAGCGAATCATAAAATAAATAAGAAAGAAGTTAAGGAGGTAAATAGATTGTTAGAAAAAACTAGAAATGATAGACTTATGGAGGAAACTGAATGGGATAGAAAGGAATATACCTTTTTCTCTGCAGTACATAGCATTTATACAAAAATTGACCATGTACTAGGGCATAAAAATCTAATGATCAACTGCAGAAAGGCAGAAATAGTGAATACATCTATCTCAGATCATAATGCAACAAAAGTCATATGCAATATTGGGCCAAGGAGATATAGACCCAGAACCAATTGGAAACTGAATATCCTCATTTTAAAGAATGAGTGGGGGCAGCTAGGTGGCATAGTGGATAAAGCACCGGCCCTGGAGTCAGGAGTACCTGGGTTCAAATCCGGTCTCAGACACTTAATAATTACCTAGCTATGTGACCTTGGGCAAGCCACTTAACCCTGTTTGCCTTGCAAAAAAACCAAAAAATAAAAAATAAAGGGGGCGGAGCCAAGATGGCAACAAGAACGATCGAATTTTAGGCGCTCTCTGATAAAACTTCTAAACTAAGGACTCTAACTAAACTTTTGAGAAACAGAACCCACAGGGGGACCCAGTGAGGCAGTTCTCCTACTCAAGGTAACCTGGAAAAGAGCAGAAAGGCTCTGCTCCCCGGGGTCGGAGGGGCAGCCCACCAGAGGGGTGGCCCACAAAAGCAAAAGAACTTCAGGCTCCCGGAGGCAGCCCCAGGGAGCTGGGAGCCCCAGCTCACAGCAAGGTGGGAGTCTCCTGAGCTACACCCCGGGGGAGAACTGGGCACAAAATGGGGGAACAGCGTGGGACTTCTGCCAGAGTGAGCATGTGGAGCCCAGCCCTCAGGGCACACAGCCAGCAGTGTGGTCTTTCCACAGCCCAGATCCAGGAACAGAAGCAGGCGGAGCCAGTAAGTAGGAGCCTCCAGGGCATGAACCCATTCAGCTGAGGGAGGGGAGTGAAGAGAGACTGCAGAGCTTTGTCCTGCACCTGGAACAGGACTCTGGGGCTCTGAACACATTCAGATACTGATCGCAGTCTAGGCCCCCACAAAGAACAGCAGCGGCCCCCTCCACATCAGGCCCGTGGCAGAGGGGAGCACATATGGTTATTCACAGACCAGGAGGGAGGACAGAGCCTCACACACTGAGACCTTTGTGGGAGTGCCCCAAAAGCTCAGGAAGCACCCCAAAAACAGGCTTAGGCTGGGAAAATGAGCAAGCAGAGAAAAAAGAGGAACACCATTGAGAAATACATTATCTATGATCCCAAGAAGGATCAATATACTCAGTCTGAAGATGAGGAAACACAAGCTCCTGCATCTAAAGACTCCAAGAAAAACAGAAATTGGGATCAGGCTGACAGAGCTCAAAAAAAACTTTGAAAATCAAATGAGGGAGTTAGAAGAAAAACTAGGAGAAGAAATGAGAGAGATGCAGGAAAAACATGAAAATGAAGTCAGCAGCTTAGTCAAGAAAATCCCAAAAAATGCTGAAGAAAATAGCATGCTACAAACCAGCTTAGGTCAAATGGATAGAACAGTTCAAAAAGTTACTGAGGAAAAGAATGCTTTAAAAAAAGCAAAATTGGGGGGCGGTACTTCCGGCCAAGATGGTGGAGAGAAGACAGGCACATTTCTAAAGTCTCCTGATCTTCCCCATCTATCACATGAAACAAACCTCTTAAAAGAAATCAGACCCACAAAACCCAGAAAGAAAAGCCAGGAGAAAGAACATCTACTTCAGGATTTGTCTCCAGCAGCAGCTTTGGCCAAATTCGGCTGGACCTAGGTGTGTGAGCAGAAGAACCAGCCCAGCTGAGGAATGACCTCAGGCCAGGGTAAAGCCCACCACTGAAGGCAAAAGAATTCAATAGCTTCAACTCCTCCCTTCAAGGAAAGGGAGAAGGCCTCAACCAAGGTCACAGACACTCCAGAGAAAGCAACCAGCACCTCCTACTGGCCAGCCCGAGAAACTGCACTCAGTGAGTAAAGCCTTTAGCCATCCCAGGCCCCTGTGAACCAGCCCCTCCCCAACTCAGGTCTTAGCAAAATGAACAAGGGTCAGCGGAAAGGTGGATCCATAGAAAAATTCTTGGAAGAGAAAGACCCTAACTCAGAGAGACCTGGAACCTCTGAGGAGAATACAATCTGGTCTTCAGCACAGAAAGACTTCCTTTAAGAAATAAGGAAGGAGTTTAAAAATCAACTGGAAAATTTCGGAGAGACAATTGATACCTTTCAACAAGAAAACAAAACCTTAGAAAGTACAATTGGACAAATACAAAATGAGAATAAATCTCTTAGATCTTCAAATGGGCAAATGCAAAAAGAAATTAATTCTCTCAAAACATCAATTGGTCAAATGGAAAGCTCTTTCAAAAGTAGAATTGACCAATTGGAAAAGGAGTTGCAAAAGGTTAATGAAGAAAATTCCTCCCTCCAAAAAAGAATGGAGTCTACAGAAATTCTAAAAATTAAAGGAGACATTAAAAAAAATCAAAAGCAAAAAGCTATTGAAATAATGAATTAAAGCAAAAGTTGGTTTTAGAAAAAAACAATAAAATTGATAAACCTCTGGTCAATTTGATTAAAAAAAAAGAGAGAAAGAAGAAAACCAAATTGCTAGTATCACAAATGAAAAAAGGTGAACTCACCACCAATGAAGAGGAAATTAAAGTAATAATTCAGAATTATTTTGCCCAACTCTATGCCAATAAATGTGACAATCTAAGTGAAATGGACAAACATTTACAAAAATATAAGTTGCCCAGGTTAAATGAAGAGGAGATTAAATACCTAAACAACCCTATCTTAGAAGAAGAAATTCAGCAAGCCATCACTGAACTAAGAAAAAAATCTCCAGAGCTTGATGGATTCACAAGTGAATTCTACCAAGCATTTAAGGAACGATTGGTTTCAATTCTATATAAACTCTTTGGAAAAATAGGGGAGGATGGAACTCTGCCTAACTCCTTCTATGAAATCAATATGGTGCTGATACCTAAACCAGGAAGAGTTAAAACAGAGAAAGAAAATTATAGACCTATCTCCTTGATGAATATAGATGCAAAAATATTAAATAAAAAAAATTAGGAAAATGATTACAACAAGTTTTCACTGGGATAATACATTTTGACCAAGTAGGATTCATCCCAGGAATGCAGGGTTGGTTCAATATTAGGAAAATTGTTAGTATAATCAATTATATCAACAATAAACCTATCAGAAATTATATGATCATATCAATAGATGCTGAAAAAGCTTTTGACAAAATACAGCACCCATTCCTACCAAAAACACTAGAGAGTATAGGAATAAATGGACTGTTCCTTAGAATAATTAGCAGTATCTATCTGAAACCATCAACAAGCATTATATTCAATGGGGAGAGGCTAGAGGCATTCCCAATAAGATCAGGGGTGAAACAAGGATGTCCATTATCACCACTGCTATTCAATATCGTATTAGAAATGTTCGCCTCAACAATTAGAGAAGAAAAAGAAATGGAAGGAATTAGAAGGAGACAAAACTCTCACTCTTTGTAGATGACATGATGGTATACCTAGAGAATCCCAAGAAATCATCCAAAAAAAGACTGGAAATAATTAGCAATTTTAGGAAAGTTGCGGGATACAAAATAAACCCTCATAAATCCTCAAGTTTTCTATATATGAGTAGCAAGATACAGGAGGAAGAGCTAGAAAGAGAAATCCTATTCAAAGTAACCTCACACAATATAAAATACCTGGGAGTCTATCTGCCAAGACAGACTCAGAAACTTTTTGAAAACAATTATAAAACACTTCTCACACAAATTAAATCAGATTTAAATAACTGGGCAAATATCAACTGCTCATGGATAGGTCAAACTAATATAATAAAAATGACAGTTCTACAAAAATTAAACTACCTGTTTAGTGCCCTACCAATCAAAATTCCAAAAAATTACTTTAATGAGCTAGAAAAAATTATAAGTAAATTCATATGGAGAAATAAAAAGTGAAGAATTTCCAGGGATTTCCCTGGAGTCAGGAGTACTTGGGTTCAAATCCAGGCTCAGACACTTAATAAATACCTAGCTGTGTGGCCTTGGGCAAGCTACTTAACCCCATTTGCCTTGCAAAATCCTAGAAAATAAAAAATAAAAAAAATTTAGGGGATGGCTACGTGGTGCAGTGGATAGAGCACTGGCCCTGGAGTCAGGCGTACCTGGGTTCAAATCCGGCCTCAGACACTTAATAATTACCTAGCTGTGTGGCCTTGGACAAGCCACTTAACCCTATCGCCTTCCAAAAGAAAAAAAAAACATAAAAAAAAAAGAATTTCCAGGGATTTAATGAAAAAAAGTAGAAAAGAAGAGGGCTTATCTAAAATTATATTATAAAGCATCAGTCATCAAAACTGTATGGTATGAGCTAAGAAATAGAGTGGTGGACCAGTGGAATAGACTAGGTGCAATAGCAGGAAACTATTATAGTAATCTGCTATTTGATAAACCCAAAGAGTCCAGCTACTGGGACAAAAACTCTCTCTTGAATAAAAACTGCTGGGAAAATTGGAAGTTAGTATGGAAGAAACTTAAATTAGACCAACACCTCACACTCTATACCAAGATAAGATCCAAATGGATACAGGAATTAGACATAAAAAACAATACTATAAGCAAATTAGAAGATCAAGGACTAGTTTGCCTGTCAGATCTATGGGAAAGGGAAGCAGTTTATGACTAAGGAAGAGATGGAGAGCATCACTAAAAACAAACTACATGATTTCAATTACATTAAATTAAAAGGCTTTTGCACAGATAAAACCAAAACTGGGGAATAATATTTACAACTAATGTTTCTGACAAAGGATTCATTTTTAAAATATACTACAGAGAACTGAGTCATATTTTTTTTTTTAAAAAGCCATACCCAATTGACAAATGGTCAAAGGACATGCAAAGGCAATTTACAGATGAGGAGATCAAAGCAACCCATAGTCATATGAAAAATTGCTCTAAATCATTACTTATTAGAGAAATGCAAATTAAAGCTTCTCTGAGGTACCACTTCACACTTCTCAGACTGGCCAATATGACCAGAAAGAACAATGATCAGTATTGGAAGGGATGTGGGAAATCTGGGTCACTAATGCATTGTTGGTGGAGCTGTGAACTCATCCAACATTTCTTAGAGAGCAGTCTGGAACTAATCCCAAAGAGCAACAAAAATGTGCATAGCCTTTGACCCAGCAATACCACTACTGGGTCTGTACCCTGAAGAGATTATGAAAAAGGGAAAAATATCACTTTACAAAAATATTCATATCAGCCCTGTTTGTGGTGGCAAAGAATTGGAAATTAAGTAAATGTCCTTCAATTGGGGAATGGCTTAAGAAACTGGTATATGTATGTCATGGAACACTATTTTTCTATTACAAACCAGGAGGGATGGGAATTCAGGAAAGTCTGGAGGGATTTGCATGAACTGATGCTGAGCAAGATGAGTAGAACCAGGAAAAAAAACACTGTACACCCTAACAGCAACATGGTGGCGACCTTGATGGACTTGCTCATTTCTTCAGTGCAACAATCGGACAATTTGGAGCTGACTGCAATGGAGAATACCATCTGTATCCAGAGAAAGAACTGTGGAGCATGAACAAAGTCCAAGGGCTATTTCCTTTAATTTAGAAAAAAAAACTGATACCTTATGCTCTGATCTTGTTATCTCTTATACTTTATGTTTCTTCCTGAAGGATATGATTTCTCTCTAATCACACTCAATTTGGTTCAATGTATACCATGGAAACAATGTAAAGACTGACAAATTGCTTTCTGTGGGAGGCGGGGGGAGGGAAGTAAGATTAGAGAAAAATTGTAAAGCTAAAAATACATAAAATCTTTAATTAAAAATAAAAGTAGAAGATTGAAAAAATAGGGGCGGATTAGGTGGCACAGTGGGCTGAGCACCAGCCCTGGAGTCTGAAGTAACTGAGTTCAAATCCAGCCTCAGACACTTAATGATTACCTAGCTGTTTGGCCTTGGGCAAGCCACTTAACCCCATTTGCCTTGCAAAAACCTAAAAACTGAAAATTGAAAAAAAATTTGAAAAAATAAAGAGATCAAATTTATCTATATTCAAATAAAAAATGCTCTAAATCATTATTAATTTGAAAAGAAAGGCAAATTAAGAAAACTCTGAGGTACTACCATTAAATTGGCTAATATGACAGAAAATGATAAATAACAGAGGAGACATAGTTAAACTGGGCTGTTGATGTAGTTGTAAAGTGATCCAACATTCTGGACAACAATTTGGAATGATGCCCAAAGGGTTATAAAAGCATGCATAAACTCTGACCCAGTAATACCACTACTAAATCTGAAGCCCAAAGAAATTTTAAAAAAATTTTTAAAAGGAAGGGGTTTGGAAACAGAATTTATATGTACCCCCCCCAAATTGTTTATAGCAGCTATTTTTGTGGTAGCAAAAAACTGGAAACTGAGAGAATGACAATCAAATTGAAAAATGGTTGAACAAGTTGTATCTATAATTGTGATAAAATACTATCATGCAATAAGAAATAACAAGCTGGGTACTTTCAGAAATGCCTTAGAAAACTCACACAATCTGATTCAAAATGAACCAGGAATTATTTCATACAGTAATAGCAATATTGTATGATTATCAACAATAAATGACTTCGCTATTTTCAGTTTTGCAATGATACAAGACCATTCTAAAAGGAGTATGATAAAAAAAAATGGCATCCAGCACCAGAGGGAAAAAACTAATGGAGAATGAATGCAGAATGAAGCATACTCTTTAGAATCTTTAGTTTTTTTGTTTTGTTTTGTTTTGTTTTGTTTTGTTTTGTTTGGGGGGGGGGGGTAGTGATTAAATTACACATGTATAATCTATATCAAATTGCCTCTCCTGTCAAGGAGGGTTTAAGAAAGGAAGAAGAGAATTTGGAACTCAAAATTTTTAAAAATGTTAAAAAATGTTTTATATATTAGAAAAAAATGAAAAATTTTCACAAAGCCCCTTTTTTTCTTTCAAGTGTATTTTTAAAAATTCTCTTTTCTCTATACTACTTCCTCTCTACTTTATTTTTCTAAGAAAAACAAAGCACTATATTTTCAGCAGACAATTTTTCACAATGTTTATGGAATAGTAACTGTAGGCAGGACATTATATTACTGTACCAAGTGAATGTGGGCTGAGAACTTAAACTATATTACTATTCCTAATGCTAAATGAATTTCTTTCTCCATTTTTAGGCTGCCCTGTGCAACTGCTATGTTTCTTAAATATGACAGAAACCCTACATAACTGATGTATTTCCAGGGTCCTGGAAATAGAAGCATTCATATATCAGTATCTCTATCTTTAGTGGGTGTGTTTGATCCCATCAAATTTTCACTTCGTGAATTCTTACCCATCCTTTAAAAGTTCAACCCAAATGAAATGAACTATCCATCATGAAATCATCCCTGATCTGTAATCCCTTCCCCATGAGACCTCATGTTACACTTTGTTTCACAACTTTTTAATATAATTAGCAAGGTACAGTGGAACGTTTATTCAAACAGAGGATTGAATTCAAACTTTGATTCTGCCATTTAATATTTGACCTCTGGAAAATCAGTTAATCTCTCTAGGTCTAAGTTTCTCAACTATAAAATGGGAAGCTGGGAAAGGAGGAAGAAATTACCTCCAAGATCTCCTCCAATTGTAAATCTTATAGATTTAATATGTTATTGCTATCTGAGTTGATATTCTATCTTCCTGGTCCACTTTAAGATTTAGAAGGACAGAAACCTTACTTTGTCTAAAGGTTTTTTTAATCTCCCCCTAGTGACTAGAAGAGGCAGCTAGGATACGATTTTTTATCCTACTTCCTTTAGAATGGTCCTGGATCATTGCAAAACTGAAAATAGAGAAGTCATTCATTGTTGATAATCATACAATATTGCTATTACAGTATGAAACAATTCCTGGTTCTGCTAAATTTGATACATATTATATATAGCAATTATACAGGCAATTTGATATAGATTATACATGTATAATTATACAAAACGTAATTCCATATTAGGCATTAATGCTTCCTGCTTTGTTTTCTTTCTTAATGAGTTGGAGGTCTCGAGAGGAGGTATTTATTAATATTGATGCTAACCCTTAGTGAATAGAAAGCATCAGAGATAGAATGTAAAAGCTAGAGAATGGTTAACTGAATCCATAGCAGAAGACATCCATATCTTTTTTAAGATTATTATGGGGAGCAATTAAATTAGATCACCAGCCTGATGTATTGTGGTAGTTATTTCTTATGTTCCAGGAGCCACTGGTAGAAATGTAATTATTTCTGAACTATAGCAGTTTTCAATCATTAGACTTTGATTCAAATTTGGTAAACCAATTCGACTATGTTTCTGCTTTATTAGGTTTATCACTTTTGTATGATTTATATGGCCACAACAATAATTCGAAGATAGTAAGACATCTTTGAAATTCACAAAAGCATGTAAATGAAGGGTTTTAAATTAACATGATGAAGCTCAAATTTTCCTAATGAAAATTCCATAAGTCCTCTGGCATCCATTTAACTATTATATTAAACATTTTTTTTAAGCGAAGATTATGGAGCAGCTAGGCGCAGTGGATAGAGTACGAGCCCTGGAGTCAGGGGCACCTAAATTCAAATATGACCTCAGACACTTAATAATTACCTAACTGTGTGGCCTTGGGCAAGCCACTTAACCCCACTATCTTGCAAAAACAAAACAAGCAAACAAACAAACAAACAAATAAATAAATAAAGTGAAGATTATGGAAGAGCTCTGGAGTTAGTATGAAAGAACCTAGGAAGAAACTTCAGGGAAGTCTCTTAAAGTAGTAGTGTCAAATTCAAATAGCACTAAAAAATACATAAAGATCTTTACAGGCTACAAATTGAGTTAGAAAAATCAAACATGCTGTATATTTATTTTTTCATTAATACATCAAACATTAAAATCAAATAGAAACTGCATTTTAATTCAGTGCAGTCACTCTCAACAGTATTGTGGATGCATATGTTCTAAGAACAGTGCCTTTCACATCTCTGACTTAAGAGTCTCTAAGCTTCAGTGCTACACCCCGATATGGCTGCTATGAAGAAATGATTAGGATCTGAAAGGATTGCCCAATGTCAGTTATTCATTTGGGGAAAGAGATCCCTTCCAGATATAAATATATGATCATGTGATCTAAATTAGTCTTGGGGTAGGAAGACAGAATAGATAATGTCTGGAAAGAGCACAACAGGGTCAAATTCAGTAAAATGTGGTCAGCAACTAATACTAAAATTGATATGCCATAGTTGTAAGAATAATATAGTATGAATAAAGAGATGCAAATTTCTAAAGTTGTTATAGGGATTCTGAGTTCCCAGTTTTACAGAATTTAGATCAGATATCCTTCATTCTCTGAATGGAGAAATAAGCTTTGCTGGTTATCAGTGTCGTCTCTTTTAGAACCAGATTGAAAAAAAAACCTATTAGCACCAAGTTCCTACAGAACTACAGTTAATCAGAATTAGGCAGGTTAGAAAGAGGGGAAAATAACTTTGTCTCCAAAGGAAGCATCCTATAAATTTGGATAGATGGTTAAGTTCTAGGAGCAGCTACGTGGCGCAGTGGATAAAGCACCAGCCCTGGAGTCAGGAGTACCTGAGTTCAAATCCGGACTCAGACATTTAATAATTACCTAGCTGTGTGGCCTTGGGTAAGCCACTTAACCCTATTTGCCTTGAAAAAAAATAAAATAAAATAAAGGTTAAGTTCTTCAGTAGTTAATAGTTGTAAAGAATAATTAGCCAAATAATTACGAGCATATTTTCCAACATTAAGAGATGAGAACTGGGAGCTAAATAACTTACTGGTAATGTGACCTTAAATATCCATAGCCAAACCCCCACCTCCCCCAACAAAGAATAAAAATAAAAACTATTACTTTTTAACATTGTGGTATTATATATAAATATATATGGGAGATAGGAGTTTAAAAAAAATTCCCTTGAAGATTACCCTTCATTTTAGAGTTCACAAGAAAATGTTAAGAGCTAAGTTCCCTTCCTTCAGGATCCCCTCATGGAATGTGAAGCAAGCAAAGAAAACTGGGGAATGAACTTGAATGGGGGCCATGTTGATGGGGAGACTAGATACTATTATCTGATAGGACTATCAAATGTGACTCAACTGGAAAATCCCAGATGTAGTGAAGTTAAGTGCCCCATTATGGAAGAAGTTCTTAGGTTCTTTTCACAGTGGATTGAAAGAAAATTTTGAGTACAATAACTAGCAGTATTATCCTGAGGCAGAGTTGGCATAATGGAAAGAACATTGGACTTAAGAGTTAGAAGACCTGGATTCAAGTGTCAGCTCCAACCCTAACTGTGCAATCATTGGCAAACCACATAACCCTTCTGAGATTCAATTTCTCTACCTACAAAATGAAGATATAAACCCCTTTTACTACATATGAACCCAGAGAACTGCCATGAAAACATTACACAATTTGAGTTGTTACTGTTGCATCCAGAATTGTCATTTTATCTGTATAAGAACTTCCACGGGGGGCGGCTAGGTGGCGTAGTGGATAAAGAACAGGCCCTGGAGTCAGGAGTACCTAGGTTCAAATCCAGTCCCAGACACTTAATAATTACCTAGCTGTGTGGCCTTGGGCAAGCCACTTAACCCCGTTTGCCTTACAAAAAAAAAAGGAACTTCCTGATGAGGAAATTGCATTTACTAATGCAGGGGAGCAACTGCTTTGCAACTTAAAGTTCTTGGGGGCTGCCTGAGGCACTGAGAGAATGAGAGGTTTGCCTAGGCACTATGGGTCAGAAGTGAAATTTAAATCCAAGTATTTCTGACTGAGGATGGCCTTAAACTAATATTATTGGGATATTTTCCACAATTTTGTTTTACCATTGATTTAAAGACAAAACTGGCCTTAAAACAATTGACAAAAGAGATTTTCATATCACTATGTGTCAGCTTCAACCTTTGTTCCACTACAACTTCTAATAGTCTGTATAGAATGTCTTGCTGTATCCTTTTCTTTCTGTGAATGTTCATGAGGGAGGAAGAGCTGAGAAGCCGCCATTTCTCCTCATTTGGGCAGTCTTCCCTCCCAGTCTCACTCCTGAGCTCTTATAAATATTTGTTACTTATTATTCTTGAGAAGCAGTATATATAGTATGGGAATAGAGTCAGGGATGAGCCAGTAATACCTGGGCTCAAGTACTGCTTTTGATAGGTATTTGCTGCATGATCCTGGCATGTTGTTTAAACCTCCCATGCTCAATGCAATTCTCTAAGGGCAGAAGTTGCAGAAAAGATGCCAATCTACATTGACAGAGCAAGTTTTCACATCCATGAGTTTCCAGTGCCAATAAAATAATGAAGTCCATCCCCATTAGTATTTACTGCTGTTACTGAAGATTCTGAGTCTTTGACATCATAGCTGAAATCCAAATTCTGACCAGAAGCAACAATCTTAGGCTAAACACAGGGTGCTAATGGCTGCAGCAATATTTTGGGGTTTTTTTACAAGGCAATGGGGCTAAGTGACTTGCCACGGTCTTGGTTGCAGTAATATTGTACTACTCTAAAACATTATACCTCACCATCCTGAGGTCATTTCAAAGCTTTACGAGGTCCAGTAATTTTCCTATTAAATCAAATTTGCTATGAACCCTACCACTCTACCCCAATCCAAAACACAGAAAGAGAGGTACAATGGAAAGAACAGTGGATTTCAACACTGAGAACCCAGGTTCAATTTCTGATTCTACTCTTACAAGTGCTATATGACCTATATTATCTCCCTTGGCCTAAATTTTCTCATCTGTAAAATGAAGTGGTAAAACAGATTGCTCTTTTCTTTTTGCAAGGCAGTGGGGTTAAATGACTTGCCCAAGGTCACACAGCTAGGTAATTATTAAGTGTCTAAGGCCAAATTTGAACTCAGGTCCTCCTGACACGGGGCCAGTGCTCTATTCACTGCATCACCTAGCTGCCCCTAAAAGATTACTTTTGAGGTGGATTCCAGTGCTCAAACCATGTTCTATAATCTTAAATTCAATCTAAATTAAGATGGCAGTAGAAAGGAAAGAGGTTATAATGACATGAAGGAGCAGAAAAGCAGATGATGTGATAAGGAGTCAAACTGGGAAACAGATGGTTAGTACCTAATACAGGAGGAGTGGGCACATAAGCAAAAAAAACAAAATACCTCTCTTCCTATATGCTCTTGTTCTATGTTTACATCTATTCATAAGATTTACAGATTAAGGTTCATGAGTTTGTGCTAAAGGGTGAGGACAGCTGAGCAGAGTGTAGAGAGAAAATCATTTCCTATTTCACTTCCTGTGCTCTTCCTACTCCGGCTCATGTATAGCACAAACTTCTCTCAGAAGTACTCAGAGTAGACACTTGATGTCTGATGAAGAGTTGAATGAATGCAAGATTTCAGAATGTTCCAGATGCTTTACTTGAAACTCAGGTCACTCTCAGAGGAAAAGTTCCACTTTGTAAGAGGGCAAAAAGAAAAAAGTGTTAAAATGTTATACTTATTTTTTCTTTCAGAATAAAGACAGCTGGCCTTTATTTTGTAAAGAGCTGAGAAATTTGAAAAGACAACTTGTGATTTACTGAGACCAACAAGAATGCGGCTTTAAGATCAAAAGGGGCAGTAATACAGATCGCAAATATCTGTTCATGGTTTAAACCCAAAATGACTTTACAGCCTAAAGGGAAGAATCTTTAGATCTAAATGTCACCATTTAAAAAATTATTGTGATTATTTTTAACTCTGTCATTCTCTTGAGAAAAAAGAAAAACCACACAATATCTTCTATTTTAAAAGAATTCTATATCAGAGTGAACAGGAAACATCTACAGAAGCACTACTGTTAAAACCTGAAACTCATCAGTGACTAATGCTAGTATAAAAATACTGTAGTTAGGAAAGTTAAATTCTATGTCATGAAAGCATGATTAAAGTCATGTCTTATGTGTTTTAAATAATGGAACATTTAAAAGTCATTAAATTTTTTTGATGGCACTAATATAAATGAAGTTTCGTGATTACCTTCTGTATACTTTCCATAACATTTCACTTAATCTATAAGTTTAGGCACTTGGAAATTTTCATGAGGAGTATCAATATAACTACAGATAAAACAAGAAAATTTAAGAGGCAGCAGTTGATATTGAAAGTTATAAGAAGAGATGGCATCTGAATGAGGAAAGCTTTGCTGATAAGAGATAAGGGACATCAGGTCCAATTGTGCTCCTAAGACACAGTCCTGAGCCAGTGAGCAAAGAAGCAATGGTGTGGGAATGCTGCTGACTGTGGACACTTACAAGAGAACTAAGTTCTTGGTCTTGGTTCCTGGGGAGAACTGCAGCTTATAGCTACTGAAGGGTTCTCAGTAGTAAGATCATTTCCAGCACAGTGTGCGGAGGGGCCCTAGCTGTGGCTTGAAAGGGGAAAGGTGTCTAGAGGTTGAGGAACAGGACAAAGTTCAAAAAATTAAGAGTAAGATGGACAAGAGATCAGGACCATCTGCTACACCCCAGGACTAGAGGAGAATATAAAAACAAGCTGCTAAAAAAATTTTTTAAATGAGTAGGCAAAAGAAAAAGAATCTAATCACACTATGGGAATAGAGAAGACCATAGTATTATGTATATATGTTGTGTTATATGTGTGTATATTGTGTTTATGTGTGAATATGTATATATATGTAAATAAAGTTAAAAGTATGCAGCAGAGAATAAAAGAAAAACCTACAAGATGAGAAATTCTGAATACAATATATAATACTTATTATATAGATTTTCCTGAAATGAAAATTTAATGTTTTACATTTTGAATCTTCTTATTCTGGGCCCATGGCAATTTTTTTTCTTATTTTGTATTTGTTTAAAATTTTTAAAAAACTATTAATTTTAAAAAGTTTTTATAAAGAAAGTTAAAAGAATCTGTATTTTATTAGACTACCCTAGAGTCATGCTAAATTAAGAATTGAAGGAATGAAGCACATAAATCATAGTCATCATCAAAAAGTTTAGCAAGTACCTCATGCTACAAGATAAAAGTCACTGCTCCCAAGGAACTCGCAATATAAAACAAATGATAATAGCAGAGATGACGGATACAACACACAAGCTGACCAGTACAGTACAACAAAGTGAGATGAGAAATAACCTTCTGAACCAAGACCATGGACTCAGAGGGGTTAAACAAATATGTGGTGTATGTATGTGTGTCTGTGTGTGTCTGTACACATACATACATAAATACAATAAAATTAACAGATTACAACTGATGATTTGGTGGCAAGGAGTATGAATTGGGGAAAACTGACAAAAGAAAGCAGTTTCCTAGTTCTCCCTCTCATTTAGAAAAATTGATTTTATGTCTGTTAACTGATTATAATATATATTTTAAGAAATTTTTAGATGAACATTTAGAGATAAATAATAATGTCCATATCCACTGAAAAAGAAACAAAATCTCTTTATAATTCTTCTCTTAAGACTATGTCAGTAGACCTTTCTTAAGAGCATCATTAGGATGTGTTAGAACTATGGAAAATCATTACAAGGTTTTTCCATCACATAACAATGACAATTCCAAGAGGAAAATTTTACTCGTGTATAGTTATACAAATATGCACATACATACACATATGTACACATACAACTAAGTGAACAAATGCAAAACCCTAAAATTATATATATATTATTTACTACTATAATTGACAACCTCCCTCTGGTTAATTTTTATGTTTCATTTTTCTTCAAAATATTCTAACATTACTCATTCTTCAAATAGCTTGTTAATCACCAAATGTTGTTTACAGAGCTCATACAAGTACATTTAATGAATTAGTTTTTCATTTAAGTGTACTAAAAATTAAAAGATATTAGAAAACTTTTAAATAAATGACAAATGTTAGAAGTTAAAAAATTATACTTCTTGAAGTCATAAAATTAAAATCCTTGGGGCCAGATTCTAGCCTGTTAAGCCACCCTGTCACAATTTTATAATTCATCAGTTGATAATACAGAGATGGCTTGTATTTGGTGGGATGGTGATAGGGGAGTAATAGTACTACAGCCAGTAGGGCCCAGTGAATCATGAGGACTGAACTGAGCTACTAGCTTTCTCTTTATTAAAAGGGCAGAACTCCTTTGATTAAAAACTGATTCTCACTGACTTGGCAAAGCTTATAATGCAAAATATACTATGTCCAAAAATACCTAGTGTGTTTTACAATTTTAAATAGCTTAAAAAATTGCAATAAAAATTGCCCAATATATTGCCTTTAATCCTAATATAGACAGCAAATGAGTGAAGAGCAAGTGAGAAGAAACATGACTAGGCACAAATGACCCGACTGATATATGAATACTGAGTGCTACAGGCCTTCAGCTCTTTGCTCTGGCATCACATTTTTGCATTTGACTGTTCTGCTTCAACTCAGGTGGCTACACAGTGAGGCCTAGGATCAGAATTACTTGATGATCCACTTTATCCTCCTTTGTGTGTTTCACATCTATGGGGTTGCTGTTATGAATTTTATCTTCAGCACAAGTCAATTTTGATGGACTTCAATTACTGTAATGAGCTAGAAATTCCTAATATAAATCTGCATGCTTGGAAATCTCCATTAAAAATCTCTATAGAGCAAAACTGCTTGTTTATTAAATGAAATTAGTTCACCAGGCACTCTTCAAGTGCTGACCTTCAACACATATAGGTTCTGATAAGCTAAACAATTCTCCAATCTCATCTATAACTTTTCCACTTCTCTGATATACTATAAAATATGGCTGATTTTTCAGATACTCTATATCTCTCCATATCAAATGCCCTATATAAAAACTATTTCACTAATTTATCAAGGCATAGGTAACATGAGGATAAATTGGTTATTTGAAATAAATACTACTCAGCAAAGATAAACCTCAGGTACGGGTTCAAATGATGCCCTGAGACTTCCACTTGGATGTTCAGTAGATACGTTAAATTTCTTAGGTTCAAACCAGAACTCATTAGCTTCTCCCCTAACCTCAACCACTTCCCATGCCACCCTGCCTCCTACCTTCCCTATCATGGAGAAGGCAAAACCATCCTCCCAGTCCCCCAGGTTCCCAATGCAGGAGCCATCCTGAATTCCTATCTCCCAACCCCCAAGTTCAAGTTGTTTCCAAAGTTTGTTGATTTCACCTTTGCATCATCTCCTGAATACAACCCCTTCCTGCCTCGAGTGCAAGCCTTTATTCCCTCAAGCCCAGATCATTCCAATAGCCAGTTGTAGGTCAGCCTGCTTCCAGTCCTTACTCCAATCCATCTTCCATTCAGTCACTAGAGTGATTTTTCTAAGACTCATCATGGGAAACCTCTAGCTCCCCCCCCCCGCCCCCCCCAATAAATTACAGTGGCTCCTTATTGCCTCCAAAAACAAATAGAAAATGCTCTGTGTGGCATTCACAATCCTTCATAAATTAGCCCCCTCCTACCTTTCCAAATCTTCTCACATTTTACTCACCAACATATACTCTTCAATCTAAGGACTCTGGCTTCCATCTATCAGTTTTGGACAACTCTCTTCTCTGATCTGACTACTGATTGACTCAAGTCCTACCTCTTACAGGAAACCTTTCCCAATCTCTCTTAATTCCAGTGTCTTCTTTCTACTAATTAATTCCTATTTATCCTGTACAAAGCTTACTTTGAATATATTTGTTGGCATACTGTCTCCCCCATTAGACTGTGAACTCCACAAGGGTAGGGAGTAGATTTTGCCTCTTTTTGTATCCTCTCCTCTCCCCCCGACCCACCCTGGGCTTTAGCACAATCCTTATCACATAGTAGGCACTAAATACATGTTTACTTTATTGAATTGCATTAAACAAAAAATTAGTAGGAGATCAAGAACAGCAATGATTAGTGATATAAGACTAACAAAAGATGGTTACCTAAACAGGATCCAGCAGGAACATTAACTAGAAATTGAATAAAATTATAAATAAAATCAAAAGTTTTAAATGCGATAATGTGTAAGCAGTATACAAACTATCAAGTGACATATAAACTTAACATTATGCAATTACAGAACAGACCAAAACTGTATAATATAAAAAATACTATTTAAGGTATGAATGAATTAGATTAATATAATCTACAGATCCTGGTTTTGTATCAGTCATACTAATCATGATGATTATATTCTATATTTTGAAAACTCCACTTTCATATTCACATATTCAACAACATTTATTGTTTTAGGTAACACACTGCTAGGAGACACAAAAAAATTGATACTTGCTCCCTTGAGGCAGGTGAAACATGAAGAATAAGGTCAATAAGTCAAAAAAAACAAACAGTATCTATGTATCATTTAAAAGCTGTTTCTGAAGAACTAAGGGGATAAGGGGATTACAAGAAAATAAGGAATATGTGGAGAAGAAAGTGAGGAGGAGTTTAACAGTGAAGGTGAAGACAGTGAATAGGGGCTTGACTGAGAATAAAGAAAGTCCTGGTTTCCAGTTGCTGAGGTGGGACCAACATGTGCCAATGTGTGTGTGTACATTTGTGTGTATGTGTACACATGTGTACAACTATGTATGTGTATCATCACATAGAAGAGATAGGCCAGCCACATCCACCATTCAACTGATAATGTTTAAATAGGATTTCTGGGACTGTTTAGAGAAGACTTCTGGGAGAAAGACAAGCATAAAGACAAGTGGGAGTGAGCTCACTTATCCTCCTGGGGCCCCATGGAGAAGAGTGGACAATGAGTTGGATCTTTAGGCATATGCTAACCTGCTATTCTCCTTAAAAGAAAGACTAAGACCAGCAAGTGCTTTGGCCATTGCTGCTATTGAAGCAACCGACAGTGTTGCCTTGCTGGTGCAAACAATATCTGGCAAGATGATCCAAGCAATCAATCACTCAAAGATAATTTCCTTTCCCAGGGTTCTGAATTGAGTAAAGCAATTACTATCTCTAATTCATTCAAATATTTGTATCCACAAAGGGTACAGGAAGGAACCTAAAGCAGAAAAAAGCCAATTTCAACCAGTTAGGCAGTGCTCAGGGTGGTTGTCTATATTCATGAATATTCTCTCTATTTGTACTATTATTTACTTCTTTTTCTCCCCCCATCGTATAAAACCTCTGACTCAGCTTCCTCACCTATAAAATGAATGCAAAAATGGGAGTGTTGGTAGCAACATAGTACCTCCCAGGACTGTTACAAGGACAAAATGAAATGATACATTTTTCCCCCATATATTTATTTGTTTGTTTATTCTTATTTTTGTACAAATGATGTTTTATACATTAGTAAAATATTCTTGTTTAAGAGTAAACATAATACCCCCTCCCCCAAAAATTATAGACCCGCATAATCAATAAAGGAAAGGGGAAAAAAAATTAAAAAAAACAACAACAACAACAATAATAATAAAAGTGCTTCAGTCTGTGTTCCAATACCACCAACTCTGTTGCAGGTGGATCACATTCTTTATTAAGTCCATCACAAAAGCTACTTCCATATTTTTCCACCTTTGCAACTGCTGATCACAACTCCCTCCATTCATACTTCCCCACTACCATATACTATATTTTTTCAAAATGAGATAATACTTGTAAAGCACTTGCAAATATTAAAACACTATATAAATGCTACTTATTATTATTATCATTAAGCATGAAATGAGATTGGAGCCTAGGTCACAGGTCCATGGGATGAAAAATCAAAGAAAAGAAGTGAGTTCCTGTCATCACTCTGGG
This sequence comes from Macrotis lagotis, assembly GCF_037893015.1. Lineage (NCBI taxonomy): Eukaryota > Metazoa > Chordata > Mammalia > Peramelemorphia > Peramelidae > Macrotis > Macrotis lagotis. Next base: position 286,225,897 of record NC_133666.1, read on the forward strand.
GCAATTTAGGAAAGGACATGAAGAGCAAGTCCTTGGAGAAGCTCTACCTTTTAACTCTGCTTCCTTTAAGGAGGCTGAAAATGGAGTTCTGAAATTCATGTGGGATTAGAAACAGACCAGAGCTGGTCAGCCTACTGATTTGAAGGCTTTTGTGGTCATTGGTAACTAAGACATCATGTTGACTTTTGCAAAGAACTGGTTACAGCTATACTGGCTGCTTTCATACTTGCCAAAGTGTCCGTTGTTCCTTTTAAGGAAAGACAACCGGCAAATCCCACACAATGCTAGCACTGTCTCCTGCACCTAAGAGGCAATGGACAATGGACCAAATTGATGACTGACCTGCTTCTGATAAGGTCTACATTACTTTGGACAGCTTTGCTAAAGCTATCTTGGATGCTGTCTCCAAAACCTACAACCACTTGATCTTTGACCTATAGAAAAAGATTATGTCCAATAAATCTCCTTATGAGGAATTCACTTACTATATTTGTACAGTCTCATATTTAATATCGTTTCAGAAAACCCTGGTAGCACCTGTGGCTATCACAAAAATATTTTTTGTATGCAAAAAGAATAATGTGAATTCAGTCTAATAAGTTTTAAAACATTATAAGTGTTCAATAAATGCATTTTGACTGACAAATTGAAATGAATCAGGCATGGATGAAGGAGAATTAATTTATAATCACTGTAGTGAAACTTGTCTTTGATTTCCTTCAGAAATAATTAGTAACTAAGGAATAAGAGTAGATCAAATAAACTGTGGGATTTTTTCCAAGGATAATGATTATAAGTAGGCACACTGAACTATCAAGGAGACAAAGAATGGTTATCTGAAATGGATAATCATTGGCTTTAAGCTAGAGAGACAAGCTAAACTATAACAGCAGTAACAAATGGAAAAATAGGGAGAAGTATATGATCATAGATAGAGAAATCAGCATCTGTAAGAATTAGAAGAGGTAGAAAGACAAAAAAATTATGGTCAAAACAGGAACATTCAGAACCTAATTTTTTGATTCCACATTGGTGAACAGTTAAACTCATCCAGAAGGGAGGTTATTGGAATTAAGGAGTTATGAAGCCAGGCTATCACAAGAGTTGTCAACACAGAGAATGATATGCAAGATCAAAGGCTCACAAATCCTACTCACAATTCATTTATGTTGAGATACCAGGGATTAATTTTATAAGTTTTTCTTCTCAGGAAATTTGCAGGGTACAAGTCTGACCTGAACCAGGTTAGAACCAGGAATAAGGGCATATAAACAATGTAATGGAAGTCAACAGTGATGGAAAGCAAGAAAGACAATGTAGAAATAGACAAGCATTAAGAATCCAAGAAGATAAAGTATAAGAGCATCAGCTTTGATGGACTGGGAATCAAGGCAAAAGACTAACATGCACTGGGGCAGAAAAAACATGGGGCATATTTGTAAGAATGAATCACAATAACTAGTGGAAAGATCTTTGAAACAGAAGCTCCCCAAAAAATTTCTGACCAAGGTGAGAATTGGTTACATGATGCAAACTGTGATTGAGTCAACAGGCAGAAGTGAACTTGTGTGCCTAGTATGAGTCAGAGAAAGAGAGAGCAAAGAGAAAGGTAGCTCAAGATAACTGACAAAATTAAAATGAAAAGTTAGGAATAGGAACTCTTAGGAACTGTTATACTTTAATGCAATAAGAAATAAAGGTAAAAATGTACATACACACACACACATACTGTGATATTTGTTTACTATTATACTGAATATCCAAACTTAATTATAATCATGGAACTTTTCTAAAGATGTGCAGCAATGTATATGAACGCTAAAGAAATTATTTTTAGACATGCTGAATTTACTTTCATTAATCTTTTAAATTTCCTCTTACTAGATGATTTAATGACAGAATCACACTAGAAATCCTAGAGAAAATAAAGGATGATTGTTGAGGGGAAGGGAGAAAGTGTTTGTTTCTTTTCGCTTAAAAAAAAGGCATTCTGAGTTTATCTAGAAAGTTTACCAGAAAGCTGGCTGGGTTTGAAAGGAAGAACCTTTGGTATAATTGTTCTAACAGAATAATGCTCAATTCAACTTAAAAAAAATTATCATAAATTTTATGTGAAACAAATGTCATAGTGAAACTGGCCTAAAATATTATTCCTTCTTTGAGGTATACATTTAATGTGTGGGAAAATGTTCAATTCCCATGAAAGTATCTATAAAGCAATATTATTCCCATATATATTACCTCATATGACATTTGAAAAGTCTGGTCTGCTAGCACATAGATCATGGACAAGTACCCCACCAACCACCAGATTGTAAAACTAAAAATAGGAAAATTTAGATGTAAGCTATGTCAATGCAATTGTCTAAATGAATTCCTTTCAGTTCCAGATGTTTGATGGTTACTAAAATTATTTTAATTTTGAGCTATTTCTATAATTTTATTCATTATTTCTGCAATAATATAGAACTATCAACTATTTTCCCCCACTACACACTTTAACATTGATTTAAAGAATTAGTTTCATTAAAGGTGATTAATCTAGAGTTTTTAAATGACTCCTCTTTAGTATCTCAAAGTATAGACAGACAACTAGGTAGGCACATATACTAGAATGTTGGACCAGAAGTCAGAAAGGCCAGAACTCAAATCTCCTTCCATTTATTTACTAGTTCTATGACCCTGGACAAGTTATATAAGTGCTATCTGCCTTAATTTTCTCATTTTTGAAATTAAGGTAACAATGGCACCTACATCTCAGTATGCTATATGGACGAAATGAGACTGTTGTAACCTTAAAAA